>NC_142500.1:16257310-16532310 GCF_965113065.1 Corylus avellana | reverse complement strand
TGACCTCTGGATATTGCACCTTTCTTGGCGGAAATCTTGTGACGTGGAGGAGTAAGAAACAAAATGTGGTGGCTTGGTCTAGTGCGGAGGCAGAATTCCGAGCAATGGCTCAAGGTGTATGTGAACTACTTTGGTTGAAGATTATCTTAGAAGACATGAAGATTAAGTGGGATGGTCTGATGAGACTATTGTGATAATAACTCCGCAATCAGCATAGCTCATAATCTAATACAGCATGATCAAACAAAGCACATTGAAATTGATAGACACTTCATCAAAGAAAAATTGGAGAGTGGATTGATTTGTACACCTTATGTGTCTACACATGGCCAACTTGCTGATGTACTTACCAAGGGGTTAAGTAGTTCAGTGTTTCAGAGTATTGTATCCAAACTGAGAATGAAAAATACCTATTCGCCAGCTTGAGGGGGAGTGTGGGAAAACGTGTTTAATGACTTGTATTCTATACGTGTATAGTTAGCTATTTTAGAAAATTTTGTAACAGCCTGTATTCCTAGAATTAGGCTGATTTGGTTAGTTTTCTATTATGTTAGAATATCCCATAAATCATGGGATCTTATATAACCTAGTTAGTTTTCCTTTTCTGCTGCTAGGGTTGATGTATATAGCTAACGTTTTGTGTATTATTCAAATTAATGAAGAAAATTCTTCCACGAAGTGTTTCTCAATTTGTGTCAGGACTCAATATAGAGAAGTTGGAAGATGAAGGAAATGCAATGACTAGAATGATTTAGACATCAGAGTGCCCAAAAAAAAATATAGAACACCAGAAAATAACACAATTACAAAACACAACTGTCAGCCATATTCTGGTGAAGTAATACCATGCCAAGACTACAACATAAACAGTACCGACTTAAGAAAGTGTCATCAAACTAAAGAGACTCACCAATATTTTCAACATGGCAGCTACTCTCAATGGCAACACCCTTGGAGTTGTTTGGAGTTGTGGAAACACTGGCAATGGAACTGTTTGATCCACAGAGGGGGACACTGCTCTCACCTTTGTAATGTATGATTGTGCTTTGGAATTTGAGAGTGAAGAATTCTGGAGAAAAACCAGAATAGGATTAAATTTGAATTTATAATAAAAACAAATTACAACAAAAGAAAGCAAACCATAATAGGATTAAATTTGAATTTTTTTAACCTTTCCACTCATGGAAAACGCTCGTTGAACTGTCATTGCATCACTCTGGCGATCTGTCTCAGAAGGCTTCATAGCAATCTCTGCTTGGGTAAGGACTGGAGAATCCTCCCTGAAGTTATCATCAAAGTCTGATAAACAAATGTCTTCATCCTTATAGACAAACACAAAGATTGCAATTAACCAACTTAGAAATCTAACCTTTTATAATGAACCCTCCAGCCTCCTTCACCATCCAAGGACAACACCACGTCATGAAATGCAACTAGTGCTGGTCGATGTGATATAGTTATGCATGATGTTCCCATTGCTCGGACTTTAGCACAAAAACGTTCCTCCATATCAGTTGTGACAGCACTAGTGCACTCATCAAGAATTGCAAATTTAGGCTTATGGTAAAACAGTCTGGCCATCCCCAATCTTTGCTGCTCACCCAGAGATAGTTCATCACCCCAGTTTATCTCTTTCTCAGGTGGGTAACGATCTAATAGGTACTCAAGGTCAACCTTGAAACAAAACATGCAATTCCTACTCCATCAG
This sequence comes from Corylus avellana, assembly GCF_965113065.1. Taxonomy (NCBI): domain Eukaryota; kingdom Viridiplantae; phylum Streptophyta; class Magnoliopsida; order Fagales; family Betulaceae; genus Corylus; species Corylus avellana. The sequence continues at coordinate 16,530,602 of NC_142500.1, read as the reverse complement.
TTATATTGAAGGCTGGTAATCAAATTTCAATGGAACTAACAAATTTTAAGCGTCTATTAGTATTCAGAAGACAATAAGAGGGAAAGAAAAATAGAAAATTTACATTTTTTAATAGCTCCACCATTCCACTATGAGTGAGAGATTCAACCTCATGATCTGCAGTAAGAGGATAAATTAACTGGTCCCTAAGTGTCCCTACAGCTGTGTATGGTCGCTGTGGCACATAGAAAATCTCCTTATTTAGATCAGAACCAACTCCAGGTTTCACGATGTGGCCAGATACTAGAGGCCAGAGGCCTCCTAGAACTCGGAAAAGTGAGCTCTTCCCACTACCATTTGGACCTTCAGCAGAAATTAACATATAAATCCAACATGTCATAATCACATACTGAGCTGGTATCTCAGAAAAAAAAAATCTTTTAACACCCATTCCATTTCGTTTTTACATTTTCATGTACAAATATAGACAATCATAAAGCAAAGTATCATTTCTAATTCTGCTGTCAAGAAGTAGTTTGTGCTCGTTCTTTTAGGTTGAATTAAATACATTTATTTGGTTTGTTTGTATTTCTTTGTTTCTGCTTCGTTATTTCTGATTCTGCTGTCAAACATTAGTTTGTACTCTTGTACTTATTGGTTGAATAAAATTCACTTAATAAAAAGAGCAGGAATAACGGATACAAAACTCATGCTTCTGCCCCAAAATAAATTTATTTCCAATACTAATGTGCGTCAAACCATTCATACAACATTTAAATTCCGGAAGAAACATATATTCCTGGCTGTGACAGCCATCCATCAATACTTCAACAGCACAATCTCCACCATGCAGGGAAAAGTATAAAAGACATTCCAACCTTAGAAGAGCACTATGCAACCAACATGCACTAAACCTCTTAATTATGCAACTATCCTAAAACAAATTACAACCTTCCACACCCCTGCCATCACCACGACCACAATCACTAACATTAACACCAAAACCACCACCCCCTAGTTTCCATTCGTTAAAGATCATTACCATTCAATATCATCAGGACCACCTTAACCCATACCTGCACCACCACCACTTTGCCATCTTAAATAAGTCAAACATGCCACCACAGGAACCAAAGCAACCACACAACCACCACCACCAACTTAAACCACCCTCCAATGTACATTATAACATCTGAGAATGGCAAATTGATGCTACCATGACTCAACCATTAACCATTAACCACAGCAACATCATCACTATACCACATCCACAACCCTCCACTTCTGCCACACCACCACCGTATTCAACTGAACCACGCCTAGCTAGCTGTGTGATCTCTAGATTTAAAACATAGAACATTTATCAAAGTTTATAAATACCCTTAAAGTGAGTGCTATGATTTCACGTAAGAACTGACTTTATTATTCTTGAAAGGGCAAGGAGACACAAAGCAAAGAATATATAGAATGAAATAACACCAATAAAGATTCTCTTAAGTCAAAAAGGCTACCTGTGATCAAAAGATTAGATCCTGACTCAACTCTAAGCGTCAAATTATCCACCAAGACATTACCAGAGGGTGTAACAACCTGGAAGAGACTTGCTATAAGAACATAAAAACACAAACTTGATACAAACTCAGGGTAGATAATTAAATAATTTTCATGTACCTTGACACCAGCAAATTCAATGTAATTAGCTTCACAAATGTAATTAGAACTTCCATCTCTCCGCAGAGGAGATTTATCATTAACCGCACTTAGCTCTTTTGATATGACAATTAACTCATGAATGCGGTCAGCATAACCACTGCAACCAAAGAGAATAATAGGTCAGGATATTAGTCACAAGTTAGAATAGGACATTCGTAATCACCACAAGTTAACATAGGACATGCCTAATCACCAACATATAACTCTCATATTTCACATTTAGTCATATAAATGCATCAATAAGATCTCTAATGCTGCAGTTAGGAAGATGCTTATATTGATTATTATAGACTGCCTGTTTTATTCTTGGAAAATGCCGTAAAGAACAGATCATATAATACCTGAGACGATTAAGTCGTCTTGAACTTATAGAAAGTGTTCCAAGAGACTGAAATAGGGAAATTATGACACTAGTATGATATCTTAAATTGCTCAACATCTCTGCACGCCCAATGGTTGAAGTGTCAGGTCTCAGATGGCCAGAAAAGAAGGGCTCAATAATGAGGATAACAGCAACAGTAGCACCAAGATACTTCAGAAAGAAGTCCTGAATCATGCCAAACCACCAATGATCGTGAATAACAATACTCATATGCCTAATCAGGGTTTTAAACTTCCGCTGAATATAAAATTCTTCTCTTCTTTCTCCACCATAAAATGCTATACTCTCTGCATGGGTCCTTAACCGTGAATGAAGTTGCCGATAATCTCCTTCCAATTGTTGTTCTTTGGACATTAGTTTCCCAAAAGCAGGAGTGAAGTTTCTAATCATGACCCCTGCCCCTGCTACGTATGCCTGGAAAGTAACATAAGAGGTAGAGGCTAGCTTTAATAATTATTCACCAGTCTACAAGCGTCTACAAGCTATCAGCAAATAGTCAGGAAAATAGCTATAGTATAACATTTAAACTATCATGAAAAGATTTGACTGATTAGAGATCACAACAGATAGAAAATTACCAATATCCACAACACGTATTTGGGGCTGGCATAAGAACAAAGACGCCAAGTATAAAGCAGACCATCAGTGACTGCTGTTAGATCATCCTGTACAAGTTCACTCAACTCTGAACAGAACCTTGGCACATCACTTGCAATTCGTTGTTCAGGATTATTTACCCGGCCATCAACATGTGATATTTTGTAATAAGCCATATTCTGAAACCCAAATAAAGAAATAATAAACAACAAAGAGAACATTGTTAGTACAGGCAAAACACCATGGAGAAGGTGATCACAACAGGCTTTTTGACTTGGGGCAAATCAATCAGACAGAAAAACGGTTTACAGATGCAAAATAAGATCTAAGAGTATATAAACTACAGCGCATTGCCACAATGTATCAGCCCAAAGCATACAAGCAGAAGTTAAAGGAAGAAAGTCAAAGTTAGGATTATATAGAAGTCCTAAAAAGCTCACTACATCTAAAAACCATTTTTTAGTAAGGTACCACAGGAGCCTAGAAGAATATGCATTTTATATTTGCCTACAAACTTAAGATGTACAGGTATTACTTTACCTTCCCAATAAATTACATCAGAGAACCCATTTTTAGACAAAAACCATTGATTCTTCCTGCCTTGAGATATCTTAAAACATTTTTTCTTGCCCGTAAAAACTGAACCCCATACCCTAATAACCTAAGGCAAGGCGCCAAAGAGGCGGGATATATTACATGTATGAAAACACTAACTATATCATCCAAACCACAGTTGCAGATGTTAAAAGGAAAAGAGGACAGAAAAGTCACACACAGGCAGACTTAAAATGTTAACAATTGAGAATTAAAAAAATAAAGGAAACCAAAAATAAAAAATTTACATACAGCAATCTTGCACCCAAAACGGTAAACAGAAGTACCTCAAAATAATGAGCATGGATAAGTCTTGTCAATATTTTTCTGAACCGCAGACTTAGGGCCCCTGTAATGTACTTTGAAGTTGAATGCATGGCTGAAACAAGGAAACATAATAAAATATTTTCCGAAATCAACCGAAAAAATAATGGTACACGTCGAAGAAAAGCAGCACGGAATAGAAATCCTTGCACTTTCGCTAGCCTGTTCCCTAAAGCAGTTCGCAACACCTGGAAAAAGTGGAAGAGTTGTAATTGACAGAACACTACAAGAACCAATCTTGTTCATGTCACAAGTCTTGTCCATTCCTCAGATACTAAGACAGACAAGATATTCTCAAATAAGTTATGTTTATGCATTTAGCTTAAATTTTGACAGTTCTCTTTCAACTTTTCCTTAGATAATAAGACAGAAACGATGCACAAAATCCTTAGGGAATATACTAGGAGATAACTCTTCTATCTAAATCATAGATTAATCATTTTTTTTTCTAAAGAAATATATAGTGGTTTTCAAAAATACATCACTTTATAAATTATCCTAACATTAACACAATGAAAAGGAGAAACCCTGCAGAACCTTTAACCTTTTTGGTTCTTTGGCGCCCAGTGGTGACACACTGGCTGTGAGTTCAAAGCCCATTATACCGCTCAAAGAAGGAATTATCTCGTATCACATTTGAGAAGATGTTACTTATATATTAACAATATGATGACCTGTATTTGATCTCTACATTATCCATCTGTTAAGATAGAAATGATTTTAGATTTCTAACTTGGAGAGCAATTCACTTACCAAAAAAAAAAAGGAAGAGAGAGAGAGAGAGCAATTGAACCTTGATTAAACCCTACTTATCACAAATTCACATAAAAGTATAATTAAGATTCAATTGCAATTCCTTCTAGTTTGAATCCTACAAGTTTTGGGCTACAGAGCACAAATGTATCACTTTGAGTTTTGAGAGAGTCACTTCATACAAAGTGCTAAAGGGTAGGACCACATCAAAGCCACACTCCCAGGATTCCACTTAGTGGAACCAACATTGGGTAATACTTGGAAATTTGGCATGTTTAACCACTAATTAAAGAATTGGTTGTCCAATCAAACGAGGCTTTAATGAAATCTGCCAGCAATCACATCTATTGCAAGCAAAAGTAGGATCCTTGTTGGGGACAGGGGGAAGAAAAAAGAAAAGGGAAGAACAAGTACAAAAACTTTAGAACTTCTCTTAAAAGTTTTTTCGATAGGTAATTAAAGAAGTTTTATAAAAGAACTTCTCTTAAAATAATATGTTAAGATTATAATATGGCACTTCTTTCTTTCTACCAACACCCCTTAAGGGATTCATGCCTCTTTCTCAAAACCCAGGAAAAAAAAAAAAAGGTGCTCTTTCAAAGAGGCATAATGTAATGCCATCTACTTGAGTCCTCTTCTACACGATACAAAAGCTAATTACAGGTAGAATTTCTTGAATATTTGAGGACATACAACAAACTGGCTATTTCTATGAAAACTGGAATCTTAAAAATATACTACTAAACTATAATCAACAGATATGATTTGCTTCTTTCCTTTTTTTGATAAGTAAATGTAAAGTTATGAATGCGGGCAATAAAATAACATATATGGGCATCAAGCACACGGTTTTGCTTCTTTCTAGTAGTGAAACATTAGAGTAAGGAAGTCCACAAAAACCCAGAATTCCATATGCTGGATGAAGTGAGAATAAAGAGAAAGAAATAAAATGAATGGAAAAATTAAATTTAAATTAATCTTGTCCCAACCACAAGCTTTAAAGTTAAATGAAGAAATGAATATTTGAAACACAATTTCTCAAAAAAGAAAGAAATATATATATATATATATATATATATATATATATATATATATATATATATATACACACTATTAGTCATCGCATAAGTATTTGATTTCTTCTTGCATATTTGTCCTTTTTTCTAGTAAATCATTTGATAATGTCTGTCACATAAGGCATATGTATTATTTAATTCAATTACAATACAGAATCTGCTAAGGATAGGAAAAGAGGCGGGGGAGAGCGCTAGTCAATCAATGAGCAATATGGTATGGTTTGCCCAGATGCATGGGGAGATGGGTTCCAGAGCAGCCCTTGGGGATACTCTTTTGAATGTCTCTATTGAGTGACGAACAGGGCAGGTCGACTGGTCACCATGCCAACTCCTCCCCACTCTGTTGTCCGTCTTGGGGCTGGAATGGAACTCATAAGCAGCTCCCATTTATCGAGTCCAAGACCATGTCAGTATCCTAGACAAGAGCAGGAAGGGCTGCTAATCAATACCTAGAACCTTGCACTTCCTCTCATCAATCTTTAGGAAGCCAGGAGTTTGGGTACAGCAGGACTTGAATGGAATCTCACTGACTGCATCCTATAGGGATCTTCAGAAAGCAGCTAACTAACGATAAGCTCCCACCCACGATAGGTAGAAAGGTGTCTAATTTTCCCTGTCCTCTTGGCCTTTGCAATTGAAAGCAAGCTTCAAAGTGTGGAAGAAAGGATGAGAAGATCAAAGCCATTGAAAGGAATGAGCCGTGGGAGAGGAGAGTGAAATGAAGCTTGTTGTGAATAGGCTACTAGACTAGGTAAGAGATAATCCTCGTATGGAGCCGGCCTCCAGTATAACCAACTTGTAAAGGCAATGAAAGAATGATTCCCCTTTTCAAAAGCTAAAAAGGTATTGTCACGACAACTAAATTTGCTCCGTAAACTACTCGAGGCTCCCCATGGTTTAGCAAAAGGGAGGGAGCAAGAAAATGGACAAGCTAACGCGCAGCAGCTGGCCGCTGCTTGTTTCATCCATGGGTTCACTTCATTCATTATGAACTAAAAAGTGTAAGGCTGATTGGTGAGGTCTTAAAAACTTCATACAATGAATGGTCAACCCTTCAATTTGTGCTTTCAGCAAGTAGGCTGGCAGTATATCAGAGCGGTATTTCCTTGAATTGACTGGAAGCTATATAAGGTAGCTATATATCTTAAATAGAGGGTCCTAACTCAATATGGTAGTTCGTCCCCAGCCCACTATTCCTTCTTAAGTCATTGTGAATGGCGAACGAACTCAGTTGCAGACTCAGACGTGCTGATACTAAGACAAGTAGAGGAATGCCCATATTTAAGCATGGGGAAAGGAAGAGCAAACTGATTTTAGCTAGATCTTGGATCAGTATTTCACACTCACCAAATCTGAAAGATAAAGGTTGTCATCAACTAATGGTCAACAATTGTATTCAATAAAAGTTACCAACATTAATATTATATTTATTTATTTCTTTTTTTTGTTTAAGCTTAACAACAAATAATAAGTTCAGGTACAAAAGCAAATCCCACAACTACGAATTGAGTACATTTGAGGCGCTTTCCAAAGAAAAACCATATCAAATAAAATATACTGATAGCTGACACAAACACTAGCAAGGGAAACAAATGCAAAGCCATCAGAAAGAGGCAAAGGTTACAAAACTTGCAGAAGCATTTACTACATTTTCTTACAAACAAGAACATACACAAAAGAAATTCAGACTTCATATTTACACTGCATCTATATAACAATGTAAACATGATATAAAGTTCTTTCCTCATGACTCAAAGTTATTCGAATTGTCATGGCTCAGAGTGATATACTCTAGTACCTAAAAGGAAGATAATAGTTTTAAAAAGAGCAATCAGGAAATAACAACAAAAACACATCAAACCCTGCACCCAGATGTACACAAAAAGGGGCTTACCACTATGGCCACTAAAGCTAAGAGGTCCCTCGCACCCATTTTGCCCATCTCGGATAGTAAAACTGCAGCAAGAACTTGAATTGACTTCAATCCTCCTTTCTTTTTTGTGGTTTTCTTTACATTATTATCATCTCTAAACACCTCCTCTGATTTTTCTTTATCATCATTGAGCCCATTGTGATGCTGATAAGAACCAGGCTTTCTAGAGTTAAACCGTGATTGCACATACGCAGCAGTCCCTCCAGCAGCTAAGATACCAGTGGCAAGTAGTAGAGTTTTCCTGTGGAATAAAAATTATAAGGTTCCATGAAAGAGCGTAAGCAGGGGTTGTGTGCATGATTAGTAAGTTGAACATAGAAATGTATGGCAAGGGGGAAGCAACTTTTCTGTCATAATGACATTTATTAGAGCAAACACAAAATTCACTAGATCAAAAACAAGAAAAGCGTAGCATATGATTTCACAACAAATAAATGGAACAGAAAAGAAACAAAAACCATACAATATTACCCACAACATCATTAGAATACTTTTCGTGTACGGAGCTTTTCTTCTTCAATAAATTATTATTGATAAAAAATATCATTAGAATGATGGATCAATGATGTCAGCAATCCAAATGACATATTAGACACAACATTATTCTGAAGAGGGTCACAAAGGGGCAGAGATGGGTGTAATATCATAAAGGTTGCTTGAGTGAAGACAATAAAAAAATCTGGCTCCTTCCCTCCTCGACCTTTAATCTCTCTATATTCACCTCCGTTTAACCTTCTATTGTGCTCCTTCACCCATCCCTTTGTTCTCTCCAACCTTTTCCTGATAAGAAACTGGATGTCCTTCCTGGGGGTTTTAATAGTACATACTCAATGCACACATGCTGGTGAAGTTTCACCTCCTAATACCATGTTTGCGGAGGCAGTTGTTGCTACTGAAAGTGTCTCCATGTGCAGTTCTAAGTTCTTCATTGAATCAAAATCTTTCAAGTTCATTCCCAAATCAGGAGGGAGTTTCTTCATGTTATGAGTTGTAGAACGACGTAAAGGTTACTATCGATTGATCATCCTGGTAAGGGACGGAGCCTTTTGGTTGCCTTCAATAGTCAACAACGCTTCTAGGTCGGAAAACAACTTGGGTTACCTTCACAAATCCAGAGAACCACAAAGAGCTTTCATGGGCCAACAGCAGTAACTCTCATGGGAGATACATGGCCATTAAAGAATTTAACAGCAGCAGGAGGACAGGCTTCATTCTCATCCCTGAAAGTAAGAACAGTTGGAGATGGTGCGGGTTTCTCGAGACTCCAAAATCTGTTGTCTCCTCTTACCTCCGTGAAACACGCCCTCCGGCCATCATCATACCCTCATCGGAGCTTTGTCTTGTCACCATGAACTGTTCTTATGCTCAAGTAGTCACCGGACAAAGCATTCTGGCCACTTCAAACGAAATGGGTTTTGCAGTGATCATTGCTGCAGCTTCCCAAACAGCATGTCCCCCTAGGATATCTCAGAAAGCAACATCTCAGATGACTAGCTTAGTCAACTCATCAGCCTATTTCCAAGGCCCGAAAATTGCCTAAACAAGAAACTAGGGGCGGAAAAGTGGGAGCTCTGTTTTTCCCTTTTAGGATGTTAAACAAATTCAAAAGAGTGCCTTTTCAGCATACTACAAGGAGTTCGGTTGCGGACAACAGGCCTCGACTGATACTCTTCTTGAAATAGGAAAGATCACGGGAGGTCCCCCCTTGGGTGCCACATGTAATCAAACCCAACTATTCCCCAGATCCATTTGGGCCTGGGGATACCTCAACCAGTGACACTCCTCCTGTTACAGGCCTCGTGGACAGTGTAGGCCTTACTCAGTATAGCCATTCTCTCCTAAGATCCTTGATGTAGTAGCTGGCTCTTCATTAGACAGCCTCGGCCCACTTCAGTCTTGTTTATAATCAATGGGTTTTCAGTGGGTTTCATCCCTGAACTAGCCTTTGGGTTGCAATCTTGGTTGAAAACAGGTGGGTGGCCATTTCTGTTCCTTTCAGGCCACCTGCTCTCTTTGGGTGAGCGGTCCTCTTGGACCAATTAATGAACGAAAGAAGACAACCCCCTCAATGAACAGAAAGACGTGTTATGATATGATGAATATGCCCACTTCAAGACTGGCAATAGCACATCCTGTTGGGACAGCGAGAAAAGCATCATTCTCGCTGGTGGCTGGGTTTTCACCACTGGTGATGGATGCCTGACTTCGGCCTTTCCTCTGTAATCCCATTCTGACAGCTTGCCCAGCATCATCTGTTTATGTGCTACACTGTCACAGGCTTCTCACTTTGGGTGCTTCTTTTAGTAGGGGTTCCTGTGAGGTGGAGGGGAGAGGAAGCCTGCACATTCCAGGGATATTTCTTCAGAATTTTTGCTTTGAGAGTGGCTTTGGAAGGGAAGAGAAAATTCTTTTAATGGTGTTCTCAAGTCCGGGTCTTAGGTTAGTCCCCATCTCAGTTTTTTGGACCTGAATTTAGATTCGAACAACCCAACCCCTCTACAGACCATCAGATCAGTTACAGTGGAACCCTCTATGCAACGAGGTTGACCTCAGTTCTCTTCCCGAGACTTCCCCTCTCAACACTCCCAACACTTGCATGAGGCAAGTCCAGACCACAGCTTGGGTCAAGAGATGCTTGTACGGGTTAGAGAAATTCTTGGGGGTTTCTTACAAAGATTTCAAGCAGGAGGCATCAGATTTATTCTCAGCTATTGAATCAAGCCACGAGTGCCAAAGGTGAGTCAGGCTCACCTAAAAAAGAGGCTGGGAATGAGGTCAAAGGAGCTAGGGAACTTCTCAATCTATCATGCTCGATGACTTCTCGATGACTTCTGATTCCAAGTGGAACAAATCCAAACCCTGTCTCTTCTAGGAATCAAGGTAAGGCTACTATTCCATTATGAATTTGAAAATCATGTGTTGGAATGTTAGATGACTTAACGACGGAGGGAAAAGGTTCGACATTAGCAATTTGTTGAGAAATTGGAAGTCTGATGTAGTGTGCTTTCAAGAAACAAAAATGGAAATGATCTCATCTGGCATTGTCCGTGGTTTGTGGGGCAAGTTTTTCACTAAGTGATCTTCTTTGCTAGCTTCAAGAGCCTCTTGAGGCATACTATCAATATGGGATAAACAAGTAATGGATCGCATTGAAGAGGTAGTGGACACTTCCTCTATTTCCTGTAAATTCAAATACGCTTTAGAGCCTATTAGCGATTGTGTTAAGGAGCTTAAGAAGTACTTTCAATACATAAAAATAATTTGAAAGCAAAAATGGGTCCGCTTGGTAAAAAACACCAACAGTACTTTTTTTGACCTTTTGTTCTAAAGAAGGCCAAAACACACTTTTGGGAAGGACAAAAAAAAAAAAAAAAAACTCTAAATGAAGCTTTTTCTAGACATTAAAGCTCTATTTCCCAATACAATCTCAAACAGGCTCTTAGACTAGTATGTATAGACTTTTTCAAGAGTCTATGGCCCTAATGTTGACTCAGAAAGACATTATTTGTGGGAGGAGTTGGCAAGTGTCTACAGTTGGGGGGAAAGCCCTTGGTACATCAGGGGAGATGTCAATGTTATTCGCTTCTTGAACGAAAGGTGGAGGTTTCTTGTTTGACCTATGCAATGTGGGAATTTTTCGACTTTATTACAAAGCAGGGCTTGATGGATATTCTGTTGGATGAAGGTTCTTTCACTTGGTCCAACAACCAATCTATGTTCAAGATTGGTAGATTGCTCGTTTCTCTGGATTGGGAAGAGCATTTCCTAGACCTAATCCAATGTCGGCTTTCTCATCCCTTATCTAATCATTTTCCCATCATGCTCAACCGTGGAGGTTTGCCTAGGGGCTTGCACTCCTTTAAATTTGAGAATATGTAGCTAAAGCAAAAGGGTTAGTAGAATTGGTGAAACAATGGTGGGATTTGTATTAGTGTGTCGATTCTCCATGCTTTGTCTTTATTGATATGGATGGGACTGAGGATGGAGAGACGGGGGATGACAGCTACTCTGAGGTAGCGCTAAGTGCGAAGGGGCTTGTCCCTCTATGGGGATCTCCTTTGGGGGGTATTGAGAAAAGGCTTCTGGATCTGCTAACCTTCCTTGAAGAGGGACAGCATCGTGAGGTTGTGGGTTCTGCTTCTACTCCAAAAGGGCGGAGGGAGCTTAAAAATTTGGAATGCTACATTAACTTTGATACTAGAGGCAATGGTTCTAGCCAGGGTAAAGGCAGGGCTATTTAGCGGGTTTTGGGCTTCTTTGTGGGTTTAGGGTTTCTTTTGAGGGTGTGTTTCTCTTTTTTGGGTTTTTCTTTCTTCTTCTTTTTTTTTCTTTTTTTTTTTTTTTTTTGTGTTCCTTGTGTATACTTCCTGCATACTTAGGGGCGCTTAACGCTTTTTTAATGATAATTGCTTGATTACCTATCAAAAAAAAAAACACAATTATATTTCTAATAATGTTGTCAAACACTAAGCCCAGGTTCATCAATTCTGTTTCTCAGAACTCCCAGTCTTCAACATGTGAAGGTCGAAGAATTGAAACAAAAAAGGTTGAATTTTCAGTCTTACCATTCAACTTCGAACACCAAAAAGCATCAATGCACAATCTTTCCTATGTCAGTATTTACATTGAATTATTTGACAAGCATTGCCAATACATACAGGAAACTGCATCTCTAGTGTTTAATTCCCAAATCTTTTGAAGAACTTTTACTTATAAACAATGATTGTTTTCTGTCCTATCTCCTCCTAGTCTATGCACTCTCATAGATATCTATCCCATATTAGTCAATATCATCTAAATATAGTCTGGCTGAATTTTGATTGTAATGAATATGAAGAAGTCAATTAATTAGGCTTGTTCATTGCACATTGAACAACCAGTTTCTGTTAAACGAAAATTGACAATTTGAATAGATTACAGTGTCAGTAAAATCGAAACAATAAGACAGCAGAAATGCAAGAACCAACTATCAAATAGACAAACCAGATAAACTGCCTCAATAATGGAACAGAAGCGTTAAAATCAGATAGCATAATTGAGTATTAGGAGAAGCACATATGGAAGAAGGCAGTTAATACCTCCTGGAGGCCAGAAAACTTCGACCATGATCAGTTAATTGCAACAGTTGAAGAGAAGGCATGGCTGTAGATCAACCTTCCCTATTAACAAATACCAGCAACTGTGACAGCTTCCTCTTATCTCCAGGAGACAAAAACTCTGACCAACATTAGAAGCAATTGAAAGATGATAATCTGCAGACAAAAAAAGAACAATTAAAAACTTTTTAAAGAGAGAGAAGAAGCATTTAGTGCATTAGTGTTGTAAGCTCCACATACTGAAGATGTAAATGACATCGCATGAAAACAAAAATTAAAGAGCCATGTTTTCCAGGAACGCACTTTATTTTATACCAATCACAAAAATCAGTGCCACTCCTTTATATTCAGACAGTACAAGGCAGATCATATGACAGAGAACACATATATGCATCCAAATGGGTAATAATAACTGTCAAAATTCAGACTCACCTTTTCTTTTCTATATATTATTAATTATTGGACCAGCACTATACACTGCACCCTATCATTATACTTAAAATTCCAGCCACCATTCAAAGGTCTAAAATGTGCATGATAAGATTGAAAAGCAACCATCTTAGGAAACTGCCATGGCACTGCATCTATACTTTTCCATTTACATTTTTTTGCCTTTTTTTTTTTTTGGATAAATAATCGAAATATCATTAACCACGTAAGGCACCTCCTAATACACAATAAATATACAAAAGAAAACACCTAGCTAATAGGAACAAAAAGAACAAGAAAATCATGATAACTAATCATCAAAAGAGAAACAAAGAAACTATTCAAAGATTTAAATAAAGACTTATTGAAAAATAAGATTTTATTGAAAAATAAAGACTATTCAAAGATTCAAAGATTTTATTTTTCAGAGTACTGAAAAATAAAGACTTAATTTCGTCCAAAGTGCTCTCATAGTCCTCAAGACTCATGTCATTCATTACCCTTCATAGACACTATAAAAGGCATGAAGGCACCATCTTTTATATAGCAGCACTCTTGAGTGCTACTAGCAGTCCACCAACAAGCATACAAGTCAACTACTCGTCTATGCATAACCCAAGATAGCCCAAATCAACTGAAGAAAACATTCCAAATGGCACAAGCAACCTCACAATGGAGGAGATGATGGTCCAAGGACATCTCATTCCTCTTACACATGCAACACCTATTGACCACAATGATGTGCCACTTCCTGAGGTTGTCTATGGTAAGGATCTTTCCTAGGCTACCGATCAAGCCAAAAAAAACCTCTCTCAAAGGAATCTTATGGTAGAATATTAATTATATGATTAAATTCATCCCTTCCTATAACCTTAAGCTTTTGAGATAAGTGATGATTTAACATTGTGTCAGGGCAGAGGTCCTGAGTTCAAACATTGTCTTTGTCATTCACTTTCCATTCAATTAAATATTTCATGCGTTGGGTCTCACCTATTAAGGAGTTCGAGCCCACACGTGAGGGAGAGTATTAAAATATTAATTAAATGATTACATTTATCCTATAAGCTTAAGCTTTTGGGATAAATGGTGTTAACATTAGTCTGCCAAACACTCTTCCAAGGAAAACAAAAGCCAACATTACAACCTATGACACTGTAAAAGGATGAAACAGCAAACAACCCTCTTTTGGAGAGGACCCACCACAACTTGTCTTTACCTTCTTGTCTCACTCTAACTAAATACTACCCATCTCAATCGATGTGTGTGTGGGGGAGTTCACCCTACCTGTTAAAGGTTGAAGGCCAATTCACTTGGGCTTTTGCGAGTGCCTATGAACCTAATTCTAATAGGGATAGAAGGCTTATTTGTTATGAGTTGGCTAGTATGCTCAGCTGGTGAACCTTGCCTTTGTGCATTGGGGGTGATTTTAACATTATCAGGTTCTCCAATGAGAGATTGAGAGAAGTTTGTTTATGCCCAACTATGGTGAAGTTCTCTGACCATTTTTTATCAGGGCCTAATGGACCTCCCTCTTGTTGGCGGTAATTTTAATTGAAATAATCGAGACTCACCTTTGGCATGGGAAACCCAACTTCCTAGTGTGTCCCAGAGGAGGCTTCTTAGACTTTGCTCAGATCATTTCCCAATCCTCCTTGAATGTGATGACTTTCTAAGGGGTGGTAGGTCCTTCAAATTAGAAAACATGCGGCTAAAGTCGGAGGGTTTTGTGGACAAGGTGAAATTGTGGTGGGACTCTTATCATTTCCAAGGCTCTTCGAGCTTCATTTTAGATAGCAAGCTCAAAGCTTTGAAATTTGATTTAAGGAGATGGAATGAGGTGTTTGGCATTGTAGAGAGAGAAGAAGATCCTTTAGGAAAAGCTACGTGCTTTTGATATCATTGAAAAAGAGAGGGTCTTAGATGTTGAGGAGAAAATGAAGAAGGAAAAAGTTGTTAGCGAGTTAGAAAGATCCACGTTCATGTAGGAGGTGAGTTGGAGGCAGAAATCTAGAGTTTCGTGCTTAAGGGAGGGTGACAAGTGTACGAAGTTTTTTCACAAAATGGCTAACTCCAACATAAGGAAGAACTCCATTGACTCCTTGTTGATTGATGATAATTCTAACCAATAGGAGATAAGCTAGCACATTGTCAAGTTTTATAAAAATTTATACACTGAGCAGTTCTATAGGAGGCCTTTGCCAGCCAATTTTTCTTTTAATTCTATTTATGAGGCTGAGGCTAATTGGTTGGAGAGAGACTTTTTGAGGATGGGGAGGCGTTGGAGGTAGTGAAATCTATGAATTGTGACAAGGTGTCGAGCCCTAACAGTTTCTCTATAGCATTATTCCAAGCTTGCTGGGTTGTTTTAAAAGAGGACATCATGAAGCTCTTTCGTGCCTTCCATGCTAGAAGTTAGTTTAAAAGAATCCTAAATACTACGTTTATTGTCCTCATTCTAAAGATTCATGGGGCTATGAATCCCAAGGAATTTCGCCTGATCAATCTAGTGGGTGGCATTTACAAAATTATTGCTAAGATTCTTGCAAATAGACTTAAGATGGTGTTGGAGAAAATTATTTCTAAGTTGCAGAATGCATTTATCCGAGGTAGGAAGATCCTAAATTATGTTCTTATTTCCAATTTTTGCCTTGATAGTAGAATAAGAATAGGAGAATCGGGTGCTATCTGCAAAATTGGCGCAGAAAAAACTTATGATCATCTTAATTGGGACTTTCAATTGTACATGCTGAGGATGTGTGTTTTTTTTTTTTTTGGGTGGGGGGGAATAGTGCTCTAAAATAGCTCATTGTCTTTCCTCAGTGTGTTTTCTGTTTTGGTGAATAACACTTCCACAGGGTTTTTAAGTAGTTCCCGTAGCTTGAGACAAGGGGACCATCTGTCTCCTTCGTTGTTTGTCATTGTGATGAAAGCGTTGGGTAGAATGATTTCTGCTACAATAAGAGGTGGTTTGTTGTCTAGCTTCTATGTTGGTGGAATTTATATCTCTCAACTTTTGTTCAATGATGATACTTTGATTTTTTGTGGGGCTAACCCAAATCATCTACGTCATCCATTGTGCTTATTCTTATATTTTGAAGCTGATCAAGCTTGAAAATAAACTTGGCTAAGTTGGAATTGGTTCTTGTGGGAAATGTTGATAATATGGATGTGCTAGCTGGTATTATGACTTGTGGGGTTTCTTCTCTTCCTTTGAAGTATCCGAGTCTTCTGTCAGGGCCCTCCTATAAAGCCAAAAGCATATTTGGTTTGGGACAGTGTTATCGAGAAGATAGAGTTTGATTGGCTAGTTGGAAAATGATATATTTGTCCAAGGGTGGTAGGGTTACCCTTATCAAGAGTACACTTTCAAATTTACCTCCGTACTTCTTATCCCTCTTCGTCTCCCTACGAGTTCGGCAAACCATATTGAAAAGCTTCAACGTGATTTCTTATTAGGTGGGTTACGTGAAGAGTTCAAATATAATATCACCTAGTAAGCAGGTCCAAAGTTTGTTTGGCAATCTATGAGAGAGGGTTGGAGATTTGGAACTTGCTAATGTTCAATTGTGCTCTCTTAGGAAGACAAGTTGTGGTAGGTCCCCTCCAAAAGAGAGTTTACTCTTTCTACTGTCAATACTCCTAAGTTTTTAACTTTCAAAGAACCATCTCCTAAGCTCTTTTCCCCCGGTGCTACTGGCTCCTCTTTGGCTAGCTTGGGATGGGGAGTCAGCCTTATTGGTGAAAAGGGAGAGGGTTCTCCTCTGCCTGCTTTGGTTAAAATGGAGGTGGGTTGTGTTGGAGAAATCAGTCAACATGTGCTTGATTTGGCATGTTGTCCGGACGTGGTTTTTCTCAATAGGGAGAAAGCTATATACTGCACTCCCCTTAGCTCCTATCACAATGGGGAAATCTGGTCACTCAAGGTTGGAGTATTCAAATTGAGTCTTGCAAAGAGTGAAGGAGATCCATCAAGTATTGGGGGGTTCGTGTGTGGGTTTTGAGAAGCAGTTATGGCTATTTTGACAGTTATTGAAGCAAGTTGTCTTCCTAAGGGTTTGGGTTCCATCTCTAAACTGAGCAACAAAGGCCTAGCAACATCCTAGAGCTACTTTACTGTTGGAAGACACAAGGTCAGGGTCAATCCAAAGAGGCCATTTGAAAAAGTTATCCCTTCTTTATTAATGTGGAGCATTTGTCTTTTTTGAGTATCGCAAGCCTAACGTGCTACAATTAAAATCCTCCTTGAGAGCTCTTTTAGATTGGGTTGTAATGTTTGTTGCTAATTTCTTTTCCTCTAATCTTCTAAAGCTTGTTAACTTTCTAGATTTTTGATCCCATTAGGGTGGTGGCTTATCTTGTATACTTTTTGTGTACATGAGCTTTGCTTCTCCTCTAAATAAAAATTATTATTCATCAAAAAAAAAAATTGGATGCTCCATTAATTACACATCTAAAAGTGAGAGTGTAAGTCGTGGTAAAGCAAAAAAGAGGGGTATTTCCGTTTTTGATGAAGCCTAAAGTTCTTTTTTGGAATGTGAGAGGTTTGAATGAAGGGGATAAATGCTTGAGGGTGAGGAACCTACTCAGAGAGTGGAAAGTTGATATTGTATGTTTTCAAGAAACCAAACTGGAGGTCATGTCTCATAGTGTGGTGTATAGTTTGTGGGGGTGCCATCATGTGGATCAGTGTTATCTGGACTCCAGAGGGGTGTCGGGTAGTGTTTTGATTATGTGAGATAAGAGGGTGGTGGAGAAGTTTTAAAAGAAGAGAATAGAGATAATGGAGTAAAATGAGGTAAATGAAGGCTTATAATAGCAGTAGTAAAAAATGATAAGTTAAATAGGGAAATTGAAAAGAGGATAATTTTAGATAAGATGTAATGGCATAAAATGGACACATGCGCATGACCGCAATTGGTAGACAAAAATACATAAATTCGGCCTCAAATCAATAACAAATAAGCTGTACTTGCACCGTGTTACTCAACGTGAGTATTACACACATATTCTTTTTTTTCACATGGTTTACTATGTGTGTGTCTCTCTCTCTTTTGTCTCACCTTTCCATTAATTAAGACAATCTATTACTTTCGGAGAACAAATCATATTCAACTTAAAATCAAATGATAACGAACTACATTTAAGCATCTCTATCTCTGTTTGCATAAAAGCAGATAAAGCCTCCATGCATGTATTCTTCATCACATCTCCCTCTCTACCATATCGAACTCAAAATCAGATCATAATGAAATTCTATACCTTAAAGAATGCCATGTCTAAGTTTAGACATAATGAATTCACGTTATTAAGCATCCATATCACCGTTTATGTAAAACCTAATCAACTGATATTACTTAATCTCTCTTTTTCTTTTCTTCTTTTCACAATTTTGAACATATTATGAATGTTTTTCCTTCTATATTTACTTGACATACTTACTTGTTAATTAATACTGCTAGTACAAACCATGTCCAAGCTCAAAACTCCCTTCAACAACACCAAAACAGCTAGCGAATTTAATTTCAACAATTGTCCATCTAAATTATAAAAACAGGAACATTGCGCACACTAAAAATAAAAAAAAAAACGCGGAATTCAATTTCACAACTCATTGGAATTTAGAATTCCAGTAAACTGTTTCCAGTACCTCATCATCAGCGAGGAACGGAAACGCCGCCATAAGAAATGGAGGTCGTTCCCCTCAGTCCGCCTCGCTCTCAGCTACCAGTCCAAGCCCAGCGTCTACGGCATTCGAATCACGCGGAAATGGAGATCCTCAAGAGCGGCACGATCGAACCCCAGGATTTTCAAATCCGGAAGAACCGTTTGAATGGCAGTGAGAAGAACCGGACAGAACCGAACTCGTAAGTCTTAATCAAAGAACGGAAGATGAGAGAACGCGAGAGAAAGAGAGAGAGTGCGTGTGTTATATGCTTTTGATTGCAATTTGCAAAGAGAGCGATGATGATAAAACGAAGTGGTGAGATTTTCCCGGACTTTTATATTATTATTTCAACAGAAATATTTGTTTGGGGTAATAATTTTTAATTATGAGGAATGAGTTTTATACGGAAACTATGACAGGCAGACAGACAGAGTCCCGTATTCGTTTAAGTTAATCCCCCTATTAATCACGCCTCTCTTGTTTAGTGTCTTAATCAACCTTTTCGTAGGCATCTTTTACTGTCTTGAAAGACCCCAAAAGAAAAAGAAAAAAAAAACTCTTAACGATCACCAATCATGAGTGGCAACTAACAATGGCTTTAATAGGAGAGCATTAACTATGTGTAATGGGTCAATTTAATTGTGGAAGACTTTGTGACGGGACTACATGGTCCAATTGACGTGAAATAAAGATAAACAAATTAATGGTCAGACTCTACTATTTAATCCTTGGTTGATCCAATTAATGTGAAGTTATAATGATAAACAAATAACAGGTTATCATTTTCTTTGATTTTACAATTTAGTCCTTATGAGTAGCGTAGAAAAGAAATTCAACACAATTTGTAATAGAGCTTTTTTAGGCACATAAAAGTATTTTGGTGTTTTTATATGCAAATCTCAGCAAATAAAACCCGTCTTTTACAATCGTATAGAAACAAAAATATCTGAACAGACTGCCACGTGGTTGCCTGTTTGAGCGCGCTTGCGGAAGGCGTGACGTTCGATTGTGTGAAGGGCCTTGGGATGTGCAGCGCGACTGTGGCGTGATTGTGAAGGTCCCAACGCCTAGCGGTCACTCTTATCAATGCCCAAAGTACCCCCAGACAGCGTTATTTCAAAGAGACCTATATCTACATTTATATGAGTCTGTCTAATGCTCAGTTATTTAAACTGATGTTTAGTTATAGGCTGGGAGATTGTTAGATTTTGGATAGGAATATGTCATCAATGCCCAAAGTACACCAAACAGCATTATTTCTGAGACAGCTATCTATACATTTGTATGAGTCTGTATATCAATTATTTAAATTGATGTTTAGTTATAAATTAGTAGATTGTTAAATTTTAAATTGTAATATATTATTTTTTATGTTTGTAATCTTATAATTTCGGCTATGGTTACTTTAGGCCTTCGCCCTGCGTTGTTTGAGTTTATGCTCGTGTTATAAAGTTGCTAGGAATCGGAATTCTACTACTATATTGAATGAGACTATATGTTTTCTTTAAAAATAAAAATAAAAAAATAAAAAGAAAGGGTGGTCAATAATCATTTATTTCCTTTTCTTTTTTCTTTTTTTAGTTTGGTGAAATTTCACTGAAGATTCTCAAACTTTCACCTGTTTTGAAATACCTCATAAACTTTAAAATCTCTCAATTTAGTCTCCTGAACTTTTAATTGCTCTCAATTTGGACCTTTCTGTCAATTTTAGCCGTTAAATATACAAAAAACCGAAATATCCCTGATTTTTGTTTTTTTAAAATAAAAAAATGGTTTAAAAGTTAAAATTTTGGGTTAAATACTCCAGACCCCCTTGGAGTTTTCCAACTTTATTTTTTCCCCTTGGGATTTCATTTTTATCACAGGAGGTCCCTGTGGTTTTGATAATAGACCAAGTTAGTCCTCCGTCAGTTGACCGTTAGTTGACTTAATGGAATTCTACGTGGACCAATCACATGTTGACACGTGGCACCCACTTTTTTTTTTTTAAATGTATTTTCTAAAATAAAAAATAAAAAAGATCTGGGGTGGCTCCCCGGGCACCCGAGCCACCCCCTTGGAGCCGAAGGGGGTGGCCGACGTTGGGGGTGGTTTCGGCCACCCCCTAGGCTCTATAGGGGTGGCCAAGCCACCCCCAGTGGGTACTGGGGGTGGTTTCGGCCACTCCCTTCGGCTCCAAGGGGGTGGCTCGACCACCCCCGATCTTTTTTCTTTTTCTTTTTTTTTGAAAATACATTTTTTTTTTTAATTTTAAAAAATAATAATAATAAGTGGATGCCACCTGTCAATATGTGATTGGTCCACGTGGAATTCTGTTAAGTCAACTAACGGAGGACTAACTTGGTCTATTATCAAAACCATAGGGACTTCCTGTGATAAAAATGAAACCCCAGGAGGAAAAAAAATAAAGTTGGGAAACCCTAGGGGGGTCTGGAGTATTTAACCCTAAAATTTTATATAAAAGTTAGAGGTATAAACATCATGTAACGCTTAAAATATAACGTATAGATCCAAATTAAGAGTAATTGAAAGTTCAGAAGACTAAATTAAGAGATTTTAAAATTTAGAAGAAATTTATCAAATCGAATTGAAGTTCAGGGGTTTTCAGTGAAGTTTCCCCATTCGAATTTTTTTTTTTTTTTTTTTTTTTTTAACGTCAAGTCTTTGCGTCTACGCTTCAACAGTCGGTAATCATTTACTTGGATTACGACTTCTTATCTTCTATTCTTTTCTTTTTTAAAGTTTGTATTTGTATTTGTATTTGTATTTTTTTTTTTTTTTTTTTAACTTCAGGGCATTTTTATATAATTTTATAGAAAAACGAGCACATGTGTGTCATGTGTGTGTTTTTCTTTAAGATTTAATCACATTGGTAAACGGAAGGGTTTTTATTTTGTCAACAACCAACTAGTTGGAAGGGGTCGAGTGTAACAATAGTAATTTGCGTGTAAATGAGCGTTAGTTAAAAAATGTTAAGAATACATTTCAAATTGTGTTCGAGAAATAGAGTTTTTAAGTTAAAATGAATTTTTTGGCATTGTCAAAATGGCATTTTGGTCATTTTTATAGTAAAATAGTTAAAGAAATACTTTTAAAATTTTTTACCAAACATGCCAACTTTCGGTTTGGCATAGTTTTTTAAGTACTAAAAGTATTTTTTAAGCTCTTTAAAGCAATCTCAACCAGGCTCTAAGTATAATTAACTCTTTTTATAGCAAAGTTTTGACTTCTTTTTTCTTTTATGAGAAGCTCTCTACTCTCTTTTGTGTGCATGAGAGTCATTCTACTTCTAAGAGCATGTCCGAGATTACGTTTAAAAATAGAGCTTTTACAGTCAAACTTAACTTTTTAGAAAAAAGAAAAAAATATATATTTTTAAGTTTTTCCCAAAAGTGCATTTTGGCTTATTTTAAAAGTCAAAAAATCGAAGAAGTACTTTTAAATTTTTTACTAAGCACGTCAAATTTTTGTTTGACACAACTTTTTGGGTACTAAAAGCACTCTTTATGTTCTCCAACACAATCTCAAACATACTTTTATGTAAGAAATCACTTCCTCTCTTAATGAGTTACTAGTGGAGGAAAGAGTTTTGCCTCCTCTTCAACGCATATAACCCACATGTTGTAAACTAGAAGGTTTCAGACTAGCAATGGCTTAGATAGTGGACTGTGATCGAAGCTCATCTCCATAATGTAGTAGGTTCAAATATTGTACAGTTCAAATACCAACAATAGCAACAAAACAGAGCAGGCTACAGAGGAAGTTAAGGTTGTGACTTGACCAATTCTGCAGTACTTCAAACCAATTCTACATCACTTTAAAAACCTGTATTTTTCGGGCAAAGTAAACTTACAACCCTTGTAAAATACTCTCACTAATTAATATGTAGGACAACCACACCCCGCTTGTCTTTGCTCTAGCTCAGCTCTCCGCCGGCAAATCTTCTACGAGAGTCTTTCCTTACCGACTCCCAACTCTCCGATAGACTTCTTGACGGTAAAAAATTATGTATAGTGTGGCAAATGCTAGCGATGGTGTTAAAAGAGTGATACACATAATTCTTCTAACCATTTTTCAACCATTTCTTTTATAAAATTTAATAGAATTTGTAAAATCACGTGAATCTCACACAAATTCAATAATAAATTTTCTCATTTACTATACAGAGATGAGTAAAAGATAAGAGGAAAAATAATTTTTATCATTTCTCGTGTTAAAAGGATACACATGGCAGTTCCCATATTCCTAGCCAAAAGTCATAATATTATATCGTTTTGTCACTGTTCATATTGACATATTCTTTTAAAAAATTATGATTATAATGTATAAATGCAGGCACTCCTGGAAAAGCAAAAAGTACAGAGTCTCAATCACAATGACCACCAAGTAGGTTGCAGCGACATTAATCCAAGTAAATGCAGGAGCAACCAGACAACAGAATAAGTAACGTGTTTAATAACAGTATTGTTGGCATCAATATGCCCAATAATGTGACTGGATATGATTAAAAACCACCCTAGTAAGAACGTGGCAAATGAAAATCATACTTATCATTCAAACACAGAAAGCTGTAGTTCAAAGTCAATAATAAGCCCCCAAGGTTTCATATATACAATCCTCTTAAATCACTCTCAAAAATCTTATCATTTTTCTACAGTTGAATTTAACATGAAAAATTGGTAAAAAAAAATTATAACAATGAAGAAGAAAGACAAAGCAATGTTTTAACTGTCAAACACAATGACCAAAAGCAGATTCCTTTCCAACCTGCTTGATATGGGACAGAAGACACGATCACTACTGTATCGAGGTGGCAGCCGAAATCTCTTCACCCAGCTGAACATGGAATCACTTTACCCAAAGCTGCTAAATCCATGGCCTTGTTCTGTGACAATAAGTGTTTCCATGGGATGGTGGCCCACTTTATGGTTCATCCTCTGCAAGCTGCAAGTTGTATCCATGCTTTATGTCTGTTCCATATCAAGGTTCCAACACTGTATTAAGGAGTTCAACAGAGAGATGTAAAAAGAACAAAACATGCACAGAATAAAAAACTTCTCATGTAAAACATCAAACTGAAAAGAAATACAAAAAAAGAGCATAAAGGTAAAGAAAAAAGATAATGGACACTGCATCCCCACAAAATGACTGGTAAAAAAATTGCAATAGAGATTACTGTCACAATATTAAATTTCAATTACATATATATACAAAGGTAGATAGTTGTCCTGATCCAATTTAGTATATAGTCAAGATGAATAATTATCCTATCTACTTTCAGTTAGCATGAATAAATGCAAACCTGCTTAGATTGAAACATCTAACCACCAAAAAGTCAATTCAATTTCAATGTTTACATTTCACAAAAAGGTATTTATACAACATTGACAACCAATCACGCAATTAATGTGTGTGGCCAAAACATTAGACTGGAAAAATTGACACGTGTAGGATACAATTATAGGATAGTGTGGATGCTTGACTTTGCAAAGCGTTCTTTTTTCCAGAACTTCTCCTCAAAAAAAAAAATTAAAATATTTAAACTCTATAAGTGTCAGAAAGGAAAATGGATTATCTTATTATATATAATTTTGCTACATAATTCAAGCATTATAATCAGATTACTGTCTAGTAATAATTCCATTGAGAAAACCAACAAACCTATACAACTTCTTTTTTTTTTCCTGTTTTCTGACAATAATCAGTTGTCAGAAAGAAATTGAATTTAAATCTTCCAGAGCTTCACATGAAATTTACCTTTGACCATACAAAGATTTGATTCATCAGATGGTTAATTTCATTTACAGTGGTCAGTTCAGATCATAATAGGTGGGGCAAACTAGATTGTGGAATATCCACAAGCAGGCCGTTTGCCTAAGCATTTTCAAAGATTGGAAACACCAAGTACATACATTCACCCATTGTAGGAATCTAGAACAATACCTTTAATCGAGGGTTTATCATATTTATCTTTTCTCTCATCCTCATTCTTCCATTCACTGTCATCATCATCATCACCCATCTCATCCCTTCCATCATTTCCTATATCACTTTCACTAGCAGTCTCCCACTCAGAATCATCAGTCTCATGGCCATAGATGTCACCAGCATCACCATCACAGTGGACACCCCCAAGTTTGATAGCTGCCTCCCTAAATAACCAAGCTGCACGCATCTGCTTCTTCACTAATCGTTCAGCATAGTCAGGAACCTTATTCTGCCTCAATGAAAGATCAGGGTCATTTGACTGAGAGCACTCATTTATGAACAGAATTGCATCTAACAAGCTCTCCTTAGCTAATCCCAGCATGTCATATGCCTGAGCTCTCCTCCACAGGCTTTTGGCATGACGGTTAAGAGGGTTGTGAAGACAGAGAGCACGTGTAGCATCACTTATGGCAGCCAAGGGTTGTTGCAACAGAAGATGACACTGGGCACGATTACTGTACAAAACCACTCTCTCTTTTTTGGATCTCATTGGACATAATGCCAGTGCTTCTGAGTACTTTGATGCAGCTCCAGATATATTTCCTGATGAAAACAGGGAATTTCCTTCAAGCTTCACCACTAGTGCTGCTGCCTGTTTAATGTGGAGATCCTCTTTTGGCATACTCTTTTCCCACTTCAATCTCTGCCTAGAGTTAAGTAGTTCCTCAATCTGTTCTTTTGTGCGGTTGCTGACAGAGTTACGTCCACTCCCTTGTGATTGAATGCATTCCTGAAGAACATTTACAATGGAATCACCAAGCTTCTTGTGATCACCTAGAGCTGATATCTCTGCAAGGTCCACAAGTGCTGGTACTGCCTTGTCAATCACCTGAAAAACAAATTGGGAATCATTAAGTAGGTACTAGCAGAGCCTATATTTCAAACACCAAAAAATTAGAAGTACGTTGCTTTCTTCCTAAAAAGTTGTTCTATCTTGGTCTCTCTTAATCACATCTCCAGAAGATGACGCTTCAAACTGTAAAAATGTGAAATTAATCTCAAAAAACCCTTTGTCGTCCCAAAAATTAACCAATGAAATAGGGAAAAGGCAATGCTGAGTATAACTATATTACATTCAGAAGAAACAAAGTCCTAACAATGTGGAGTGCATTTTTGCATACAGCATTTGATGTATAGAAAACTTCACATCACATTACCAAAATTAGTCCCAGGATAAAATCACAGGGTGAAAGTATTCTGATATTACATTTCTCCAAGAAAAACCATCAATTTAATAGAATTAAACTGAAAAAGGAGTTTATGATATGGCAAAGTTTACTGCAGGCTTGCCATTTGGGATCCCTGATTATGGCAAGAGAGTAACACAAAGTCTAAAGCAGGTGACATGCAACCATCAACTGTGCACATCTGTACATTGAAGCACAGTCTTCAATTTTTCAAGATACAAGATTGGATGATGGCAATCTCCAAAATGTTGCCTTACTTGAAAATGATGCAATCCAAAAGTTAGCATTACCGTTAGCACTCCGTCAATATTCAATATGCAGATTATATAACGCATTTAAGTGATGTACCATAAACTAAAAAGATAATCAACAAAATTACTATACAACTTTGTGATAGTCAAGCCAATATGACCTGCTCTCAACCACGAGAATGCTTGTCTCTGAAATAATTAGAACAAGTTTTTGTGTTTGAATTGAATCCAAGTGCTCTTACAGCTAACAATTTATCCTAAGATACCAAAGCAGGTGGTCAAACATACTTTTACAGTTAAAATTTTAACTGCAATTTGAGTAGACCTGTTAGTTCTAACTTTCAAATTCAATATACATAAAGAAGATGA
Organism: Corylus avellana; assembly: GCF_965113065.1. Lineage (NCBI taxonomy): Eukaryota > Viridiplantae > Streptophyta > Magnoliopsida > Fagales > Betulaceae > Corylus > Corylus avellana. The sequence continues at coordinate 16,504,266 of NC_142500.1, read as the reverse complement.
CATGTACTAGTGGTGTTTATTTATTAATAAGACAGAGAAGATCTGTGCATTTAATCCAGTAAGCACAGTTCATCTATAACATGAGAATAGTAATGCTTTTAGGTATAATATACTATCTTCAACACAATACATATCTTTCAAAAGCCTAAATTGAGATGTGGGTTGCAGTAAGATTTAGTCGTACCTTGAACTAGTTACTAAATAAATACATGAACAAAACTATATTAGATGATGGTGATTCTCCAAAGAAAGACGCCATACCATAGATAAGGACTAAAGATGGGTCTGCTCAAACAATTCAGGCTAAGAATACCTAGCACAACAATAGAAGTGACCTATTCCACATTCACTTGATGAAGTAATAGGCTCCGACATATGAAGGGCATTCAAAGAGAAACAGTCATTTTATGCAGTGAAAAAAGAATAACAGAATACATAAATCATTTAAAAAAAAATTTGAGGCCTTTCAAAATGCTTTCTATCTCCTATTATTACAGGTTTAAACCATCTATGATGAAAACTGAACTCAAACATCATAAGTGACATATTAAACATAATGAACGAGCATAATTGAAGTTAATATAAAGCTTTAGTACAATAATTTCTTCATAAAAAATTTATGAGAATGCATATTAAGAATATGAGGACAAAAGCAAAGCTAATATTCAACATTGACAATCTTTAAAAGGACTTAATTAAACTAATGTGCCATTTGGATTTGCTGGAGCAATTCACATTTATAACTGAAATATTAAAATTGGATGCAAATTCAGGTCAGCAGAATGTGAAATATCTATACCTTATGGCATGTACTTGGGTCTTGAAGCAACCAAAGAAGACAATCGATAGCCATATATTGCCAATCATCTGATGATCGAGCAATATTGCACAATGCTTCAATGATTCCAGAACAGCTAGCAACAGGTCCCCTACCCAGCTTATGATGGCATATTGTTCTTAATAAACCAATACCAGCAGGTGAGTTTTCATTAACAAGTCCACCCCACATCCCAGGTAGCTTCATTAAGAATTCAGGTTTGCATATTGTAGGAAGAAACTCAGGTTTAAAAGCAAAGCAATTAATGAGCTGAAGGGACCAGCACTGTAACTGACTAGCCCATTCCTCTGCCTTCCTTGACTCCATTTCAACACCACCCATGCCACGTGTAAGCAGATCACAATGATAGCTTAGCCTTCTATCGACATACTGGTAAAAATGGGAGTAAACTATTTCTAGGGAACTCATCGCTAGTTGAATGGAAAGCTCAAGAATCTCACCATGACTTGCTACAGCAGAAAAAGTGTTGGAATAAGTAGCCAAGTGTCCTAAAGCTCGTACTGCTACTCTTTGTTCAACCCAAGTTAACCTCCCTCTCAGAAGTTCAACTAACGGAGGGATCACTCCAGCATGAACAGCGCTTTCTGCAAATTCTTCCATATTCATGGTGTAGGATCCAATAATATGAGCTGCATAATAAGGAATATATATGTTTTGGTCATGAGAAAGCCAGCGGCGATTTTTTAGGCCTTTCCATATGAGTGCAGCCATGCACTCAAATATTCCCAACTCAATGAACTCCGGATCATTTGGATGTGCCATGGCAGTGTTCCAAAGGCCACTGATCGGGAGAACCTGACCATCATCATCCTGTGAAGGAAGTTCTCTAAAAAATTTCAGTATACTTGCTCTGCGCTTACTCGGATTCCCTTCCTTCATAACACAGAAGAAGCATCCTGGATACGGACAGTCTGATGATACTTTGTCCATGCTCAGTAACTAACTACTCGATATTCATAGAGCTCACAAATTAATTGCTCATTGAGTAGCTAAACTGAATAAATACTTCAATTCTGCATATAAATTCATATTGGGTTAGCGTCAGGCAGAATATCAGAGGCCAACCAAATAAATAAACCTGCAACAACAGTAAGCTAAGAAAACGTATTCCAGACATTGAAACAAGGATTGTGGATTCTACAAAAGAACTTAACAAGTATAATACTCATTAAACACACATTAGTCGCTATTATCACATGTAACCAATAACTCATGATCCATTCACACAAGCTTGAAATAAACATTACTTTTACCAACTTATTCTAGACTGTATTAGGAAAAAACACAGATAAATTTTCCTAAAGTTCCTCATGGTTCGCATGGGGTAAGGTTATGGAAACACATTTGTAAGAGTTGAAGGTCGTTTCACTGTCACATTAGATTTGATCCTAGGTTGGGGTCAAAAGTCAAATTTTGGGAGGATGTTTGGTGCGGTGAGATGCCCCTCAAGGATGCTTTTCCCGGTCTCTTCAATATTGCTAGTAATAAGGATGCTTCCATTGTGGATATCAGGGAGAATTTAAATGGTATGGTACATTGAAATGTTACCTTCACTCGTAGAATTCATGATTGGGAGGAGATGGTCTTAGCCTCCTTTTTCTCACTGTTGTATTCGCTCTCGATGCGTGGTGAAGGGGAGGATCGGATCCTTCTAGAAAAGGGAAGTTTGAGGTTCGCTCTTTTTATAGGAAGCTTGCCCTTAAAGAGCCCAACCATTTCCCTTGGAAAAGTATTTGGTGCACTAAGGCTCCTTCGAGAGTGGCGTTTTTTGCTTGGTCGGCCGCCCTTGGGAAATCTCTTACCTTGGATAATGTTCGGAAGAGAAGTATTGTTGTGATTAATCAATGTTGTATGTGTGAATCGGAAGAGGAGTCTATGGATCATCTCTTTCTTCATTGTGGGGTTGCGCGCACTTCGTGGGCTGTTATCTTCTCTCATTTCAACAAGTGTTGGGTTATACCTAGAAGCGTCAAGGAGATGTTCGCTAGCTGGTGGTTGGGCGGAAAATCCCGTAGCGCTATGGTGTGAAAGATGGTTCTCCTTTATCTTTTATGGTGCCTTTGGAAGGAAAGAAATGCTAAATGTTTTGAGGATTTGTCGAGGAACCTAGAGGATCTTGTTCTTTTTTTTTTTGTACACGCTCTTTACTTGAACTGCAGGCTGGCTTGCATCCATAGTGATCAATTTTCCTGATTTTCCTTTTATGTTCTCTCCTTCTTTCTCCCCTTCTTAGTCGCTCTCTTGTATACTCTTTGTGTACTAGGGTTGCACCCCTCTGCGCTCTTTTAATGCATCATTACTTATCAAAAAAAAAAAACATTCCCTAACATGCTCTTATCCAAATGATATTCATTCTATATAATTGCTTGATTTTCTAGATGTATACATATGCACCACTTTATAATGTAGGAGAAGAGAATCATCATCCGAGTTGTCAGATACCAAATTAATGGTGCTGGAATATCTTGATAGAGAAGATGAATACAAGAACGACAAGAATGAAGCATAAGTTTTGAGGATTGTTTTCGGAATAATATTTTTTGCTTTGTCTTCAAGTATTTTACTTTGTCTCCAAGTTTCAAGGTTATTTTTGTATTTTTATCTTTTTATCTTTTTCTACAAGTATTTTGCTTAAAGAGCACTCAAAGCTTAGCCTATATAAAGGCATATGGTCTGTATTATTTTTTTAATTCAGTTTTGAAGTATTAATCAAATCTCAATCTTTCAGAGTTATTTTCTGTTTTCTTTGGGGCAATTAGAGTTTTTCTTTTCTCTAATCGTTATTTTCTCTCTTCTTGAGTCCCCTTTACAGCCTTCAATCTTAGTTTATGTTTACTTTCATACACCGTCAAAACAATTCTAGTTATGTTCGGTGTCTGTTGGTATCAGAGCTTAGCATCTTCTTGAGGTGATTTTTTTATCAGTTTTCCTGGTTGGTAATCGTACTCGGCATGGACAAGTGCCAAATGAGGAAGTTTTCTACCATGAACATAGTCTATAAGATGTGATGATTGAAAACTTGCAGAGACAAGTTGCAAAGTTAACCCAGCTCTTGGCGGCACAAAACTTGGATATGCATCACGATATTGATGATGACGATTCAGAATCCAGTTTTTGAGAACCCGTATCACAATCTTGTTCTAGTTTGAGAATATTGCGGTTGGGATGAGCGGCATGGAGCTTCCAAAATTTGCTAGCACTCTCATCACCTTACAAGTCCACCACCATATGGAATGGTATTGTCAAGACAATGGAAAGGAGGTTGGTGGGTTGGATTTGTCGGAGATCTTTGTCGATGCTCGTAGCGCATAGAAGGCAAATGTGGGGTAGGCCACAAATCCCGACTTTTCTCGTCTTAGTGTAGTGGAACTAAAATACCCGAGTGAAGGAAATTCAATAGGTTTTCTTATTTGTCGAAGGGGCTTTATTTGTTGAAGAGAGGGAGGTTGCCGTTGATCAAATTTCAGTCTTTCACAATTATTCTATGTTTTCTTTGGGGCAACTAAGGTTTTTCTCTTCCCTAATCGTTACTTAATTTCTTCTCGAGTCCCTTTTACAGTTTACTTTCATACGTTATCGGAACAATTCTAGTTCTATTTGGGGTCACTTTACATATGCATATAAGCTTCACTACACATTTTCTAACACTAATAGTTCTCTAACTTGCAGGCTATAGGGGAAGAGAATCATCCGGTCCAATTGATTCACATTTTCACTATTTTGAGATTGACTGATATAATTAAATAACTAATTAACCATACAAACCTTAGCAAAAGTTACATCATCATACTTGAATTCATAGAGACGAACAACTCGTATACAACATCACATCAAACCCAAATATGGCACAGAAAACACTGAGTAATTCAATATGCATGCAGTGCAAACAAGTTCAGAAATTTTATATATCCAAAAGCCCAAATTGTCAAAATGCTGACGCAACCGCATCTTGGGCGACAAAACAGAGAACAAAATTAATTGATATAAAATAAAGATATCATCAGCTACTCAAATCAATAATGAAAATGTCACTAAAACTTTCAAATAATTTACAGCAAATATATGACAGCAGGGCATTCAAAAACAACAAAAATCTAAGAAAACAGAGGTGATCACTCTAGCCCAAACAAACAGTACTATAGCTACATTTCAACATCAATTAGATCTAAAGGATAAACCTTTACTCAAGGCCAAAAAAACAAAAAAAAAGTTCTTAATAAGATCCAAAACCCAAAAATACCTAAATCCCACATAAAAAAATTCAACCCACAAACCCTTAGACCCCAAAAAAAAAAATTAAAAAGTAAACAATCTCAGACGTGAACAGTTACACCAAGTAGAAAAATCACATGTGAAACCGAAAACAAAAGAAAAACAGAGACAGTTGTGAAACTAAAAAGAAGATACCTCGGACGAAACCGGTTCTTTCAGAAACAACAAGAAGTAGAAGAATGAACTAAAAGAATTCCTTGGCCAAACTGAAAAAACAAAAAAGAAAGCTAAAGCTTTTGTGTATCTTCTTTTCTGTTGCTCCAAAGTAGAATATTTTTGCTTTTCTGTGACTTTGATTCATATATTGCCGAATCGAAATGGAATTAAGAGCACAAAGAGAGAGAGAGAGAGAGAGAGAAAGAGAGAGTGGGCAGAAGTGGTGGAGCTTACATGTTACATGAAACGGTGTTTTGTGTCTTTGGGTTTTGATTCTGACAGGCGACAGCGGAGAAGATCCTGCTATGAAAGAAAATATACACTGTTTTAATGGAATGCCAAACCATGTATTTCATTTTTAATTTTCCCGAAAAGAACATATCCACTCCCCCACGCGCTGCGTCTCACGCTCGATTGGGCACTCCTTTCTTTCTTTTTTCCCCATTTTTGAGCCAAGAAGGGGGGGATGAACGGATTTCAAAATCGTGGTTTTTGTGAAAATAAGATGTTAAATTGAAAATATGTGATTATATAATTTCTATTATCATAATAATTCAACGTTGAGTCCAAACGAGATTCTAGCTCAACACTCTTACGAAATAATATAATAAACTCGTAATCATAACAGATTTTTATATGATTTATAAGAGCATTCCTAATAGGGAAGTCATATTTTTATATAAAATGGTTTTTCAGAACTCACTTTTATCTAGTTTTTTAAGCTATTTTTAAATGTCTCAATATCCGATTAGCTATATTTTTATCTATTCTATTAAAATATTATTAAAAGCAATAAAAGTTTTGAGAAAAAAATAGAACATGTGAGAGAAAAAATGGGTAAAGTTTTGGAAAAAATATAACATGCAGTGAAAAAGTAAGAAAAGATTTTGGAAATAGAGAAAATAAGTGAGAGAAACAATGAAATATAAAATAGCTCCCTTGAAAAGTGCTGCTATATTTAGCTTTTTTTTTAGCTCTTCCAATCAAATATCTATTTTTTATTTTCTTTTGGCTAATCCAATGTACGGGATTTTTTAAACATTTTAATAGTCATTTTAGATAAAAGTAACATTTAGCTCTTCTATTAGGAATGCTCTAATAGAATTGAAAAATATTAAACACAAGCAAAATACATAGATAAACACCACCTCCAAAAGTTACAAGAAAATGTTAAAATTATCCTATTTTCTAAAATTGCCCTTTTCATAGCAAATCTTTTAGCTGAAACCATAATTGCCCCTTTAAACTACTACATAATTTCCCTTGTTATCCAAATTTTAAAAAATTGTTAAATTCAACAGAAAAATAGATCATATGCAATGCAAGCGAAGTAAAATAACAAAAATATCGTTTCAGATCATAGAATAAAAAATTCCAAAAAAAAAAAAAAAAAAAAAGGGACCCATGGCATTTATAGTGAGTTTTGGTTTAGAGGTGATTGATGTGATTTAAAGTAAGTAGAAATTTTGAATTTTTTGTATATAAAAGTTTTTTAAAAAAAAAGACAAAAAGTTGAGTTTAAAAAAATAATAATAATAAAAAATTGGAATTTGTGAAGTCTTCTGCCAAACAAGGCTATATGTGTCATTTCTCTCTTTTCTTATAGACAATACCAAGAAGAACTTCAAGATGAAGAAAATTCTATATCTAAATCTTTTCTTCTCTCCTTTTACGGTTGTTCGGTGTCTTCTCTATAAGCTCTACTGGTCTCTATTTCTGGCGAGTTATTTTAAATCTAGCTTGTAGATGATCCAGATTGGTGTGGAGGCTTAACTCTCACGGCCAAATTTTTAGTTTCTAGTTGTTTTTTATTTTTGTTTTGTATTTGGGCTACCTATGTCCTAGATCTAGTATGCACAAAGCAGGTCTATTCCTTAAATGTAATTGTGCATGAGTTAGCAGAAGCTTGAAGTCATTTTTATAACTTTGCTTCCATGGGGCTGATCTTCCTGAGTTTCCTTTTGGCTCGCTTTGGGTTGGCCCCATGGCGGTCGAGCCTACATGCTTGGTTGTTTCATTGGCGACATGCCTGTGCACGTAGATGGTGTTCGTTTCACCCAGTGCTACGCATGGGCAAGCTGGTGGGGCTGCTTGGGCTATGACTTTACTTCCATGGGGTTGTTCCCCCTCAGTTTCCTTTTGGCTCGCTTTGGGATGGCACCATGGCGGTCGAGCCTACATGCTTGGTTGTTTCATTGGCGACATGCATGTACACGTAGATGGTGTTCGTTTCACCCAGTGCTATGCATGGGCAAGCTGGTAGGGCTGCTTAGGCTATGGCTTTGCTTCAGTGGGGTTGTTCCCCCTCGATTTCCTTTTGGCTCGCTTTGGGATGGCACCATGGCGGTCGAGCCTACATGCTTGGTTGTTTCATTGGCGACATGCCAGTGCATGTAGATGGTGTTCGTTTCACTAAGTGCTACGCATGGGCAAGCTAGTGGGGCTGTTTGGGCTGTGGCTTTACTTCCATAGGGTTGTTCCCCCTCGGTTTCCTTTTGGCTCGATTTGGGATGGCACCATGGCGGTCGAGCCTACGTGCTTGGTTGTTTCATTGGCGACATGCATGTACACGTAGATGATGTTCGTTTCACCCAGTGCTATGCATGGGCAAGCTAGTGGGGCTGCTTAGGCTATGGCTTTGCTTCCATGGGGCTGTTTTCCCTCGGTTTCCTTTTGGCTCGCTTTGGGATAGCCGCATGGCGGTCAAGCCTACATGCTTGGTGGTTTCATTGGCAACACGCCTGTGCAAGCGGATGGTGTTCATTTCACCCAATGCTACGTATGAGCAAGCTAGTGGGGTTGCTTAGGCTATGGCTTTGCTTCCATGGGACTAATTAAAAAAAAAAGACTATATGTGTTTGCGGCCTAATTAGTTAACAGAAAATTCTAACAACCGGAGGCTAAAGAGGGCTAGATAATTAAGATTCCAATTGTTTAAAATTTTACGAGAAATCGTAAATAATTTGAAAGGTAAATATAATTTTTCAAATAACTTATATTAGAATTGGATGGGGGCAAGAGGCTGAGTCAGAGCGCGTGAGGAAAACGTTACGGAAGTATATATAACTGAGGCAGCTCTCAACAGTAATAGGCTTCCTTTATTTTTGTTGGGTTGGTCCCAGTTTCCTACACGCCTGTCTAACTCTTCTTTCTTTTCTTACCCGTTTGAATTGAAGAAATTCAAATTACAGAAGAGCCCCATAATTCTTCTGAAATTAACATTCAATTCCTTCAAAATATTATTTACCCCATAATTCATGATTAGGAGAAACAATTCCTAAGTTTTGTTTCATAATTATTGTTGCAGTTTTAGCATGTGATTTCTGACCAAAAAACTAAGGTATGATCCTACTCATTAAGTAAATAATTTTCTAAGGATATACCATTTGTCTTATTTATTTATTTATAGTTATTTTTTGTTTAAAAAAAAAAAAAAACTCTTTAGTATTTATTATATTTAAAACAGATTTTTTTTTTGGTCAATTGTATCTTGTATGATGAGGTGGTAAAATCTTAACCATATAATTGGAGAATAATTAGTAAATTTTAAGAACTCAACCATGACTTGTAAAAAAAAATTTAAGTCCTTAATCTCCAATAATTAAGATTAATCTATTCTCATGCAACATGTGTGTTAGTTGCTGAATTTAAACATCATTAATAGCACACTTCTTGGCTAGTTAATAATGTTCATGTTTAGTTCCCAAGGAGTAACTCAATCGGCTGTGAACCACGCCTAATGAAACGGAGGTCACTAGTTCGAATCCCTCTCTCCTTGTGTGGACATGTCAAAAAAAAAAAAAATGTTCATGTTTATGTTTATTGACATCAACATGAAATATCTATTTCGCTACATCCCTTATCCCTCAACAAAAGACTTGACTGAAATACTTCACTCTTTAAACTTTCATCAAATATATGATGTGTATCTCAATTTTTGTCAACTTTTTGACCATAAGACAAATAACTTAGCTTCACAAGATCTTCATCATTGACATTCGTATCAGAGATTGGTGAAAAATTCCACTCCACTTAACATTGAAAAAAGATCTTCATATTGAAATTCTTCATTAATACTATCCTCGTCATCCTCTCCACAAAATACGGATTTGGTTGACGAAGATAACTGCTAGCAATCACCATGGCATCAAATTAATCCACTACTACATCCAATTGATCCGCCATCCTTACTGAGTTTACATAGAAGTAGGGTTGCAACCTTAAAAAGTAAATTACAAAATTACCCTACTGAAACTTGGTTGAACGAGCCTCAAGCTCGGTCGAACAAGGACAAAACATCAAACTATAAAACCCCCCTAAGAACAACCCCAATTGAACAACCTTCGAATGGGACATCGACTAGAGTTCTTCGGAATTTGTAGTAGCAAACTTGATCTCTTTGACCAACATAGATTTGGTTGAGATTTTGACCGAACTTCCCAAATCAGATTGTTGAACTTCTATTGACGACCCATTAATTTGATCCTTTTAAATGTTGGAATTGAAAAATATTTATCCTTTAAAAAAAAAAAAAAACTTTCTAACACCACCAAATATTGCCTCAATCTAATGTTGGAATCACAAGATATCTTATTATTATTATTATAATACTTGTAAACTAGCCTTCATCAAATTCCCTGCAATTGAGGGGTCCCTAGAATTCTCTTTGCCGTATGCTTTTGGAAAGGGATAGTGAGAGGGTTTTGGGCCCCTATGCCCAAACAGAGTGCTCTCTCTTCCAGCTTTTACGCAATTTTCCTGCCGTTTTGTAGACAGGTAATTGCATGATATTCCCATCCAAATTGGTATTTGTCAATGATGGCCATAAAAGATAAAACGTCATGAGTTAAAAAACAAACGGAGTAATTCTTAGCTGGACAGTCATTATGGATAATTATTTATAACTGCCATTATGTTGCTTCTATTTCTTTAATGGCATTGGCTTGATATTATTTAGTGGCATGTTACTGTGGCAATAATTAATTGATGTAAAAATAAATAAATAAATAAGAGTGTTTAGTATTAAAAAAAATTATTTTATAGTGTCTTTTTCTTTTATTTGAATATTAGTAAAAATTGATTAATGTGATTTAAAAAGTAAAAATATTAAAAGTTAAATTTTCTTTGATGAATAGAAATTGACCGTTGGCAAACAGTGCCAATACTTTCTCTAAATACATAGCTATGTAATTTGCGTGCTTAAAAAATAAAGGAAAAAAATATAATTTAGCCTTTTAAACTATTAGCAATTTTTATTTTAGTTTCTTAATATTTATGGTTAAATACTAAATTAGTCCCTAGGGTTTCACAATTTTATTTTTTCCCCCCTGGGGTTTCATTTTTATCACAGGAGGTCCCTGTGGTTTTGATAAGTGACCAAATTAGTCCATCCGTTAATTGACCGTTAAACTGACACGTGGACCAATCAGACGTCGACACGTGGCACATATATTAATTTTTTTTTTAATTAAAAAAAATGTTTTTTTTTTTTATAAAAAAATATATTAAAAAAAAAAAAAAAAAAAAAATCGGAAGAAACTGGGGGTGGCCGAGCCACCCCCTTGGCAATTTGGGGCTGGCTCGGCCACCCCCTTTGGCCATGGGGGTGGCCAGGCCACCCCCATCTGGCCGGATGGGGGTGGCCGAGCCCATTGGGGGTGGTTTCGGCCACCCCCAAGGCTCCATGGGGGTGGCCGAGCCACCCCCAGTGAGAACCGGGGGTGGTTTCGGCCACCCCCTTGGGGCCCAAGGGGGTGGCCGAGCCACCCCCAAATTGCCAAGAGCCACCCCCAGTTTCTACCGATTTTTTTTTTTTTTTTTTTAAAAAAAAATAATAATAATATATGTGCCACGTGTCGACGTCTGATTGGTCCACGTGTCAGTCCGTACAGTCAACTAACGGATGGACTAATTTGGTCACTTATCAAAACCACAGGGACCTCCTGTGATAAAAATGAAACCCCAGGGGGGAAAAAATAAAGTTATGAAACCCTAGGGACTAATTTAGTATTTAATCCTAATATTTAAAAACTGATACAGTAGCCTACAAACTACTAAAAAGTTCCAATTTTGCTACTCTGTTAGTCAACACCGTCAAATATGATGGAAAATACAAAACAACGTCATTTTTTAAGGTTAAGTTACTAAAATACTATTTTTTTTTAAATAAAAAAATGGTAGTATCGTTAGGGGTGGCCATGGGGTTGGCCGTCCAACCACCTCCATAGCCTATGAGGTGGCCGACGAGCCACCCCTAAATGTTACCATCGTCTTTTTTTTTTTCCCCCTCAAAATGACGTCGTTTTGGGGGCATTTTTTTAATTGATTTTTTTTTTTAAAAAAGGTATTTTTACTAACTTAACCTTGTCAAAACGACGTAGTATTTAATTTTTCATCCTATTTGACGGTAATGACTAACAGAGTGGCTAAATTGCAACTAGTTGGTAGTTTGAGGGGCTACTTTATCTCTTTTTGAACATTAAATGGCTAAAATGAAAATAACTAGTAATTTAGAGGGTTAAATAATATTTTTTCCAAAAATAAAGAAAATATGTCAGTGGCTGTGGGTTTATTTGAAAAATCATTTTACCTTTTATTATTGTTTACCCTATTTTTTTTTAAAAAAAAATTAACATCAAAAAAATTTTCACTTTTTTATATTACATCATTAAATTAATAAAAAAAAACTAAATAACAAAATATTTTTCACTTTTCAATAAAATAATTCAAAAATTTATACTACATTAATTCCCATCAGCTACATCATACACTACGTAATGCAAAATGGTTTGTCAAGCAGACGTGTTATTCAAATTATTGTAATTTCAATTTTACTTTACCCAAAAATATAAAAAGAATCTATAATTACCTTCTTCTTTTTTTAAAATATTCTTTTTCTCACTTTTGATTAGAAAAATATATTTATTTATTAAACGGAAAGTGAGATTTTTTTTTTTCTTCTGAAACTCAAGGCGATAATTCGCATGCCCTCCCATCATGTAAAATGACGTGTGCCGCATTATAGCCTGATGTGACAATTGACATGACCTGTCTCTGTGACCTGTATTACCTTATAATAAATTAAATATATTCATCCGTATGCATTTAAATTAATTTAGTAGATTTGTAAGTTGTACTTAATAGCATTGAGTACTTAATTTAAGTTGTACAATTTGTTAGCATAATAATTGGCTAAGATTTTTGTTATATCATCTCCTACTTAGGTGATATTTGTATAATCATGCTATTATTTGATAAATTAAAAAAAAAAAAAAGAAAAAAAAAAAGGAAACAAATCTCAAAACTCCATAACTAGTCATAATTATTTTCAAGCCTCGCTATAAGTTTTGTTAGAGTATTTCTTTAGAGTCATTTCAAGAGTGACACATGTCATGGAGGTTTGAAAATAATTATTTTAAATTTAATGGTAATTTTAAAAGATACATTATATTTTAGAAGATTTTAAAAAAAAAACTTATAACATTACTCAGTACTTTGAGTATCGAACTTCTTCGTAATACTCACCAAGTTCTTTTTTTTTTTTTTTTTTTAGAAAAATTTATGCATTATCATTGATAAAAGATTAGAAGGTAGAGAAAAACTCAAACAACAATCAAAGAAATGAAGCTAACTGCTCAATCAAACCTCTTCGCCAGTCGGTGCGCCGCCTCATTAGTTTCCCGATTAACAAAGACACACCTCCACCTTGAAAACATTTATAAAGCACATTGTGTGTCCTCAATTAAGTGGCCGAAGCGGCTCCATGTGCTCGTGGTTGAGTTGATAACTTCCACGACCTGTTTTGCATCCCCCTCCAATATTAGATGTTGAATTCCAAGATCTTTATATAGGCTCATTGTATGAAATGAAGCGATAGCTTCCCCTGTCGCTGGCTCAAAAGAGCCTCGTCGTGTTTTGCTCATTGCCACAACGACTCTTCCCTATTCCTCTCTGACTACAACACCTATCCCCAACCTATCACAAGAATTATTAATAGCTACGTCACAATTTGCCTTATACCATCCTTGGTTGGGAACTAGCCACTTTGCAATCTGGTTGTTGCTGTTCACTACGTTTTGATGTTTAGACTAAAGAGAGTAAAACAATCAAAGGCATTATGTGTGAAATCATGTTGTTTTAAGGGAAAAAAAATATATGCAAAATTAATCATTGTGGTTTGCATTTTGATAAATTTAAAAAAATCTCCCTATATATATATATATATATATATATATTGGAATAAATCATATAAAATTAGTTGTTTACCTCCCTAAAAATCCTTTTTTTTAAAAAAAAAAAGAAAAAAAAAGAAAGTCATAGGATGCCGGGTGGTGGAAGTGTGAGAGATGGTTTGACTCCAACACAGGGGATGGGAAGGGGGACCAAGGGGCAAAGGAAGTACCAAGTACCAAACCCACGACAATTGACAATAGACAACTTCGCTCATCCATTTTTTTGGATTTACCTTCATGTCCATCATCCATGTGTGCCTATTTAATTATATTACTCTCAAACAACTTTCATTATTATTATTATCATTATTATTATTTGCATATCGCTATTTTGGATCCAACCAATCGGACCTAATCGATCCTGTCTACATGCACGCACCTCACGTGCTGCCCAACTTCAAATGGGAATCATAACTATTAATAAAATGTCCTCCACCAAACCGTCATCCCATATGTAGGGCCAGAATTGTTTCAAGAGGACTCTCTGTTCAAATATTTAGCAAATATTTAGTTAGTTATATTTTTTTATTTTTTTATTTTTTTAAGAGATAAAATTATTCATCCAATATAACTAAGCAGATATTCTTAAATTCAAATGAACTAGAGAGAATTCTATTTTTTTCGGCATCAGTTTGTCATTCATACTTTAAAGGACCAGCTTTTTTTTTGGATCCTTTGAATTGGAAATGATCATAATTTTCTCTGCAACCCCTTTTCATGTTTAATAATAATAATAAATATTGTTGGATTTGTGATTGATGATTATTATTATTTTTAAATGAAAATTTGAGAATTTCATTGATTAAATATCACGAGTATAAAACTTTTGCAAAGCAAAGCAAAAAACTCTTACAGCACAAAGTATAAAGTTCTGCAAAAATCATAATCACATGCTATAAGGTTACAAAGTCATAGATACAAACAAAAATTCTTATAATCAGGTGCTATCTATGACTTCAATCTTTTGCTAATCCATGTATAAATACAGTTAAAGAGCAAATCTGCTCCGAACAGACTAGATCTAAGACATGGGTAACTAAATTTCCTAATAAAATTTATTTAAACCGGCCGTGAAAGATAACCGCTCACACCTAATTATTCAGACAGTGAGAAATAACCCCTCACACCTAATTATTTTTCCTCACTTGTGAGAACAGATCTAGAGAGAAGAAACTTCTTATTCAAAACAAAAAAATACAAACAAACAATCAGCAAGCAGCAACAGCGACCGGAAATGAGATGAACGGCATAACATAGTGAAAGGTGAATGGACGCATATCGGAGAGGCCAAAGTTGCTAATCTGGTCGGAAAACACTTACAAACATTTAAAAAAAAAAAAAAAAAAAAAAAAAAAAAAAAAAAAAACCAGAGGGTAGGAGCGGGGAGTAGAAGGGGAAGGGGAGAAGAGGAGGGAGCAGATCTGCCATCTCAAAACTGTTTTCTGAGCTTTAATTGTTTCCTATTGAAGTAGGTTGAGTGAGTGATTGATTATTATTGAATTTGAATAAAATGATGATTTTAAAAGCCATCTTATTCATTGAGTGATACAAGAGGGATGTTGTTACCATGCAGAATAATTGATGAACAATATAGAATCGAAAATAAAGAGAGATTAAGAGAGAGAGTCGAAACACAGATTTAACATGGTTCAGCAATTTGTCTACGTTCACAGAGAAGCGGCTATCTTTTTACTCTTAATGATTCAGGGTTACATCATATATATAGATAGAAAAACTCTAAATCCTACTTGTACAGACTTATTAAAGAAATCTCCAAAATACTCTCGCTCTGTGAACGTTGCTATCTCCGCTCCCGTCTACTTGGCTTTCTACTAATATTAATATGAGCCACCAGTTCCAATAACATAATAATAACTTCTATAATTATTCACATAATTATTAGTAATAGCCAAAATTAAAAAAAAAAAAAAAAAAAAAAAAAAAAAAAAAAGAAAAAAAGAAAAAAGGGAAAAGGAGGGTAGGAGTGGGGAGTAGAAGGGGAAGGGGAGAAGAGGAGGGAGCAGATCTGCCATCTCAAAACTGTTTTCTGAGCTTTAATTGTTTCCTATTGAAGTAGGTTGAGTGAGTGATTGATTATTATTGAATTTGAATAAAATGATGATTTTAAAAGCCATTTTATTCATTGAGTGATACAAGAGGGATGTTGTTACCATGCAGAATAATTGATGAACAATATAGTGTTAGGAAATTAATCCTATTTCCCAAAACCCGTGAGATGCGAAAAATAAGAAGAATGCGGAATAACAAAGATAAGCAATCACACACGACACAAAGATTTAAGTGGTTCGGCTTAACAAGCCTACATCCACTGGCGGAGACGACCCGAAAAAAATTCACTATCAAAAGATGGAGTACAAAAATAGTAAAAAGAAAATCACTCAGATCCCAAAGCCCCAATACACCCAAATCTCACTATCACACAAGAGAGATTATTCATAAAATAGAATACAAAAGACAGATGTACAAACTCTTCTTTTGCTGGAACGGATGACAGCTGATCTCTATTTTCTTCTCTCACTCTGCAGCACCTTTTTTCTTCTAATCACTTGTTTTTGGCTCCTCCAAAAAACCACCAAAAAGAAAACACCATTGCTGCCCTTATACCTCATTCTCTCAAATTCTCTCTTTTTTCTCCTCACTTTGGTGCTAAACGTTTTTGACACACACAAATTCACCTTGTGCTTTGTTCCTTATATAGAAGCTTAACTCTCCTTTTACATGTTGGTCTAGAACTTCTACTATAAGTCAAACAAGGAGTCCAATAACACATAGGAGAAAGACTCCAAAACAAACTTGAACAAAAGTCTCCTAAACCCAAAAGGAGTAGAGAACTAGTGGGGCCCATGTGTGATGGGTGGCAAGTCACACCTAACATATAGAATCGAAAATAAAGAGAGATTAAGAGAGAGAGTCGAAACACAGATTTAACATGGTTCAGCAATTTGTCTACGTCCACAAAGAAGCGGCTGTATTTTTACTCTTAATGATTCAGGGTTGCATCATATATATAGATAGAAAAACTCTAAACCCTACTTGTACAGACTTATTAAAGAAATCTCCAAAATACTCCCGCTCTGTGAACGTTGCTATCTCCGCTCCCGTCTACTTGGCCTTCTACTAATATTAATATGAGCCACCAGTTCCAATAACATAATAATAACTTCTATAATTATTCACATAATTATTAGTAATAGCCAAAATTAGAAAAAAAAAAAAAAAAAAAAAGCGACAGAATATCATTACTTGCCATGTAATAAATCTACGGAAAATTACACTTAGTCTCTCTCTCTCTCTCTCTCTCTTTTTTAAAGTGAAATTCCAGGTTTTCATTAACACAACCTCAAATAATACTACTCTTTGAACTTGCAATATCACAAGGATATTATTGTTTTTTTTGGTAATTTTAAAAGTATTTTTGTCTTTTTGAAGGGCAAAAAGAAAACAATTCAACCTCATTGATAGATTGGTTGGACACATTAAAATAATTGAGAGAAAATTTACTTTCCCCTAAATATATTCACAGGAATATGGATTGAAAGCATTTAGTTTTCTCTCAACTCTTCAGCCAACTGGTACAAATTTACCGCGAAGGTATAAAAATTGGGTGAAAGGTTCTTGTGATAAACAAAAAATATAAATAGTTACTATCAACTCAACATTCAACCACTCATGACCATTTATTCGACCTAAGTCACTAAATGGGGTGGTCAAAACTGTTAAATTAATTACCAGTTATCGCAAAAGTTTAAGCTGATTATAATAGATAAATTTAATCATTTAATCATTAGTTTAACACTCCCCTTACATGTGGGTTCAAACTCCATTTTAATAGGTGAAACCCAACACGTAAAATATTTAATTTAAATAAGGAATGAATTGACTGAGTCAATGTTTGATTGCAGGACCTTTGCGGCTTTAATACCATGTTAAATTATCAGTTATCTCAAAAATTTAAACTAATAAAAAGAAATAAATTTAATCATTTAATAATTAGTTTAACAAAAACTACTCTCTCGTCCATTTAAGGGTGGCGGGTTAAGTGTTGATGCATGGTTTGAAACAATTATCAAAATAATGGATGAATGTGAAGTGTGGGGGCGAAAGTTCAAGAAAAAGAGACTCGGATTTTGAAGCCATATATGAAGGTGAAGGCTCTTGTCAAAAAACACACACACACACACATACATATATATATATATATATATATAAGCAAAATATTAATTTGTTTCTTCTTTTCTATTCTTTGCATTAATTAAAAGTTAAAACCCTTCGTTTTCGAATCTTGCTGGATATATATATTTCTTGGAAACCTAGGATTCTGCAAATTTAAACCCACCCACTGCTACTAGTTAATCAAACACTAGTTCCATTAAGCCATGCAACCCAGAATCTGATTGGCTGAATGACTCTGAGCGTCTATTAATTTAAGCCGTTAATGAATGAATGTGTGGGATAAAAACAAAATTGAAGTTTATGGACCACACACACACACAAAATCAGCCCCCGTCACCTGCAGAAAATGACTCTTCTTGGAACATTATTGGGTGAAGTGTAATATTAGAAACTAAAATTTTATTTTATAATTATCTTACAATGTTGATATGGTATTTTAATAAACTTGGTCATTATTAAATAAATAAAAATTAGAGAGATTGGAAGTGTCACGTCAACATTGTAAGATTAAAATGTGGTATACATCACTTCTCTTGAGTCAAATCCCTTGTCGTCAACATAACCATATATTTAACACACAATTGTCTTCTGATGCCGTTGATGTCGGTGTAGCAATATTCCTAATCAACCATTGAATTATTTATTGTTTAAAAAAAAAAAAAAAAAAACCCAAAAATTTGTTGGGATTTTTAAGTCAACGTTATAGAATAACTGTGATATAAAAATGTGGTATATAACAATTTTTTCTTTTAATTTTTTTTTATTAATAGTACTGCTTCACATAAATTGTAGCAGATGAGCTTCACTGATTGCAATACTTTGTAGTTGAGACGAAAAGTAAATTGCAGTGAGGATGGAGCAAATGACCTGCAGAAATTCAATTGCACCAAAGGTTGCATTTAGTTAGTTTGGCAGGAAGAGGAGCTGAAGAAGGCATATAAATTAACTTAGTGTCAGACATGGACTATTTTTTTTTTGGATTTTGTGGTGGTCTGTTTATTATTATTATTATTATTTAGTCAGTGAGCCATTTTGTTGAAGGACTAAAATTAATCTCTTCACAAATTTTTCGAAAGTTGGTTAATTGGAAGCTAAGTTTTATAGGGTTTTCTTATTAGAATTCTTGATTTCCATCATCTTCCACCTGCGAGGTCTCCTCTGAACAGTGAAATGCTAATTATCTCTCTATATTAGGTTTTTTCTATTTGCTTGTATTTCGTTATGCCTTTTTTTTTTTTTTTTTTTTTTTTTTTGTTGTAATGTTTATGAGTCCGTCTATGTGGCTGCCAAATTGAGGCAGCCAAGCGTCTGTGTCGTCTAACATGTGCCTCTAAAAACTAAAATAATAATAATAAAAAACTCATTTTTAGATTCAAAATTAAAACTTACGGGTAGAAAGCTAACTTTTTAGGGATGGTATCACCTTAAAAGGATTCGGTCATCATAAATTTGATACTAATGTCTTAAATTCGATCATCCATAATCCCCCTTGTAACCTCTTTCCTCTTCAATTAAAAAAAAATCTCACCTTGATAGACGCTTAGCTGACTATTGGCAGCCAAATATCTCTACTCAGTGCTTATTGTTGGTAGTTCTTTTGTTGAACTTGTAAAACGATAATAATAATAATAATAATCTCTCTTCAATTTCTGCAGTCATTCCCATCCCTTCTCACTTGTTCTTTTCTCTCCCTCACTCCAAACATACCTTCAAAAGGAGTCAAATTAATCCACATCATTGGCCCAAAATGATGACTATTTGAGAATAATTCTATTTTCACAAATTTTATTTTCTTCATCTTTAGCCCTTTTTTTTTTTTAAAAAAAAAAAAAATCAATCTGTCATATTTTTACTTGATCATTAAAAATTTTGCATGAACATGAAACTATCTGAATTAACTGTGGACGAAGATTTCTGAAGATCAGCCCAATTCCTAGGAAAAACAACAGAGTATTATTTGATGACCGTAGATTTTGCACCATACTTGGGCTGGCCCAACAATGGGGCCATACTTGGAAGTTGGAACCTTAATTTTAGAATATGTAATTGAAAAAGAGAAGTGTTAGGAAGCTAAATAAATGAATTTACCCAAAAAAATTTTCAAACTGACGTGGCAAGGGTTTTTAAATTAAAAAAATTGCAATTCCCTCTCTCTTGTCTGCCACTCACAGTTTGTCACATTAGTTTGAAAATTTTTTTAGGTTCATTTGTGTTGTTCCCTAGAACTTCCCATCAAAAAAATATAACACTTTACAAATTACGTTTTTGTTGGGCCAGAAAATCAGTATAATTCTACAACATATCAGAAAATATGTTGTGGGTGGGTGCAGAATAATAGGGTGACAATTTGTATTCACGTGTCGAGTTTATATAGTGTTAAGAAATGTGTATAAGACAATATAGGTCAGCCATAACCTAACCCATTTAATTAATTAAACGGATCAACCCCCTTAACCTTAACCCTTTAATTTTGTATTGGATTTGTGTCGGGTTCACCAATCATGTCAAAAATTGTTAGCCATTATCTCACGTGTCGGGTTTAGGTCGTGTCAAAGCATGGGTATAAAATTATATGAGTCAATCCTAACTCGACCCATTAAATTAATTGGGTTAGATTTATCAATTATAACCCTTTAATTTTATATTGGGTTCATGCTAAATTTGCAGATTGTGTCAAAAATTACCAACTCAACGGAGAATAGATTTAAACTCATTTTAGCTGGATGAGGAGAATGAGCTAGAAAATGTTGGCTAAAAAAAAAATGTTGCCTACGTTGGAATGTATACCTATGGGCCAGATATGTAGGCCTAATAGGAATTAGTAGCTGACTGTACCTTAGGCCTTTTATATTCTCCCAATACCACCTGAATTGCACCTAAACTTGGGCCTAAAAATCTTCTTTTTTTTTTTTTTTCTTCTTCTTCCAATAGTGCTAGTTATAATTAAGGGTTTAACCGAAAAGTATCCATTTTCAAGGTTTTTGATCAATTAATAAGCCCTTAGGTATTAAAACATATACTATGTCACATGTTCGAGCCGCGACTTATGGGCTAGATATGCTGCTGAGATTGCATATTGCCTAAGTTGTAGGCCTTTATAGGCATTATGATTAAAATGGATTCTGGTAGTGCTCATATGTGCCCTGTTGGAAAAATGTGGATGGGAAAAAGGGAAAAAATGTAAATAAAAAATTAAAGACTTCAAGGCTATAGTGCCTAATAGGATTGGACAGAATTGTTCACGTGATACAATGAAAGACTTCAATGATGGACTTGTTTTGGAACATATTTTGTCTTATTTCTGAAGTGCCTGATAGGATTGGACAGAATTGTTCACATGATACAATGAAGCTCAAAGGTTAACCATTTTTTGTTGGAATGCATTTTGTCCTATTTCTAAAGTTCTAAAAGGATTGGACAGAATTGTTCACATGATACAATGAAGCTCAAAGGTTAACCATTTTTTGTTGGAATGTATTTTGTCCTATTTCTAAAGTTCTAATAGGATTGGACAGAATTGTTCACATGATACAATGAAGCTCAAAAGTTAACCTAGGATAGCACTTTTTAGGGTAACCTAAAATACCCCCTTGGAATGAGAATACTACAAAAGAAGAGAAGATGGCTTTAGAGATGTTATGCAGGATATATTTATGAGAAATGTTTGGTTTTTAAGAGATATGCAAATTTACAATTGAGTATGTGAGATTATATATAGGTTCTACAGATTCAATGGTAGATTTGCAAAAGATATGTATGTATAACACTTATTTATATTTATAGTGATTAAATCTAATGGTCACAAATCATATCCATTGTATCACACTTAGGGCTGAGCAAATTACCAACTAACCGACTTTCGACCGACACCGACAGTTACAAATTTACAATAATTAATCTAATGAAATCAACAACTCGAATATGTATACCAAAAAAAAAAAAAAAAAGCAATTTTTTTCTTAAGAAATGATATAGTGCAATAAAAAGACTATTTTTTGCCTATAAAAATCTTAGGTGGCAAGATGCTATATGCTTTATCTGTAGTTGCTGTAACCCCACTCACTGATGGACATGTCGCCTCTTACTACCTAAAATTTTTATAAAAAAAAAAAATGATATTTTTATTGTACTATAGCATTTTTTTTCTTTTTTTTCTTTTTGGGTCAAACACAATTATGTTTAATGCATTATAGCCGAGGTTAAAGAAATTTGAAACCCCAAATAAAAACTAGCGAATTATTAGTGCTAACCCTCACGGAAATCTACAGCTTTGACTTCCAAACTCCTTCACGAATTTCTTGCATTAATCATGGAGTAGTTGTTAAATGTAAATGAAGTTGACAACAAATAAAGTTGAAAAGCTGATTCACCCTTTAAATTATTAAATGCAACTTCTCAGATCTGCTTTATTAATGCTCCTTTTTACACCAAATTCCAGATATAATTAATTAATAAACAGAACTGACCATACCTTTCCAGAATGTTCATTATAAATCAATCATCATACCTGGCAGCCTGCTTTTTACCCTCCACCTAGTGGGATAATTTTTCTGAGGAGAATACTCCTTTAACTTCCGGTACACCAAACGGAAGATATTTCATTTGGATAGAGTTTTCTTTTTATAATAATGATATATGTATTTTAATATTTGAGATACATATATTTTTTTAATAATATTTCTTTCAAGTTTATACATATTATTAAAATAAAAAAACATGTGACTTTCACATGTTCAATAGACATATGTCATTATTATAGATTAGATTGAATAAATTTCTTCAAACCCATTTTAGAAGAAAACTATGTCCTTTCAATCTGACATTTACCTGAAAAATAACTATCTCATTAATTAGGATGCAATGATAAGGATTAAGAGTTTAATAAAATTATGGACATAAATTTTCTCCGACCTACTATAATAAATGTCAAATGTTATTTCTCACATGTTTTCTTTAATATTCATAACAATCATTTATTGTTATTTCTCTAACCTAAGAATTCAAACATCTTGAACGACGCTCGTCGCTTATTAAAATAAGTTGAAGAAATTTTTTTCCAAACTAATTTGAAAGAACTTTATGTCCTTCAATCAATAGTAAGACATTTTAGGGTTTGCCAATGCTATCTTGATATTTATATATGATCATAGTCATGAGGAGAACTAGAATTGCAGGTGGAAGGAGAAAAGAAAAAGAAAAAGAAAACAAAAAAGAGAGAAGAAAATGCTGATGTTCTCTTGAAAAAAAACAAAAACAATTACCAAACTATTTTGGTATTAGAAATGGGCAGACTCTAGTCTCTCTCTCGCTTTTGTTTTTACTTGTATTTTTCTCCGACACATGTTTCTGTACCCTTTGTCTGTTTACAATAAGCATTAAAGTCTTTATATTAAAATAACCTAAGAAGAAAAAAGGTCTTTATATTAAAATAATATCTTAACATTAACAATAACATGTTAATACAAAAGAATCTCACACTCCTCCGTCATCTCCTTGACTGCATGACCACCTACGACGCTAAAACTACTGGAATTGGAGATCCAAATTCGTATTTTCAACGGAAAAAGACGTCGAATTGACGTAGGTACTGTCGGTTCGTATCCACCGACAGAAACGTCGTCGGTAGAGCGTCGAAATTACTAACATAACCTCGTGTACGTAGACTCTCGCGCGCGGAAAGCATGCTCCGATACTAAGGGACCCAGGTGTCACTTTCATTTTAGAGATTTGCTACAATAGATTCTCCCACCCATCTCCCCACTAGGCCACCATCTTCTCTCTTTTAACATCTTTATTTTTTCAGAAGAAAAAAAAAAAAAAAAATACAAGAGAGAGGAGATGGCGGGGAGATGGGTGGGAGTAGGGCTGGGCATCAGTCGGTGTAAGTAGAAAAAATTTTGTTTCGCAAAAATATCAGTAAAGTCGAAAATTTCGCCTACTTATTTCGTCAAATTTTTGTCTTCACACCGATAGGCGGTCGATAAAGTCGATTCGGTCAAGTTAGTCGGTAAAATCGTTATGTGAAAAAATTAAAAATTATCGGTGAAGTTTGTCGGTAAAGTCAATTCGGTTAACAAATTTTATTTCGCCTACCGAACCGAATTTGTCGAAAGAAAAAAGAAAAAAGAAAAAAAAAAAGTTTCGCCTACCGCCTATTGGTTAATCAGTGTCGGTAGAAGTCGGTAGGCAATGAATTTACCCAGCCCTAAGTGGGAGAATGCAAAAAATCATTTGCCGTCATTTTAAATCTCCTATAAAAATGTGAAAATCTCGCCGCCTCTTGTATCATTTCAAAGTTAAAACATAATTTTTAAAATTATTATAGAATTTGAGATGGAATAATAATTTAAAAAATTATATTAACTTTGAGAGGATAAAAGTTTGTATGTAGCTAGCATCGAAATATTTTTAGTACACTCACCGACAAATCTTAACACTTTTTACTATTTTGCAAGTAACTTATTGTTGGTATGATTTTGTGTTCATATGTCTCGGGTTGGCATTTTTGAATTGTTTGAATTTTTCATGTTAAAAGATAAATTTAAAGAATGAGAGACGAGACATTAGAGTATGAAGTGTTCGGGTAATTAAATAGACATTTATACCGTAGATTGCTGCAAGTTGTTCAGACACTTCAAACTCTAATCGAATAGGAATTTTTAGTAATTTTTTATTTCAAATTGGTTATAATTTTGAGATTTATCTGTTTAAATAAATTTTGGTATCTAATCACTTATCAAAACAAATAAATTTCACCTAAACTCTCTTGTAATTACTGTCTGAATTACTAACGATTCTAAAATAAATTTGCGGGTACAAGAGGGTCATTCTTTGTTTCATAGAATTGCCATTCATTGGAAAAATCCAATAGTACTCTTTTGGTTGCATCTTAAGAACCACTATAGAAGTGTGCCCCAAAGAATATATAATGAAAAGAAATTGTGGGGTTGAGCTTTTATTGTGGTAATAACTTGACAATACAGAAGTAATAGAAAATGAAAGAAGGTAAAATGGATCCACTTTCTTGTACATCCCTAAAAGTAAATAAGTAATAACACCATGGTTGCTTGGCCAATGGTATTATTATTTTGTGCTCACTACAAATTATGGTGGAAAAAAAAAAGGCAATTAAACCTTCCAATTAATAGAATTAAATAAGAAATAGGATTAATGAGAAAGACTAGTTCTTCTTCCCCTCCTCACCGCCATCTTCCAAGTAGGATTTCTTTCTTCTGTCAGCCCCAGCGAACAGACAAATGACGAGGAAACACGTGGCATATACCCCGTGAACCTTCCAATTGGTCTGTGGCGGTTGGTGCAACACCATCCTGTGAAACACCGCCATGTAGTAGTGTAGCCCGATCGCGAAGCCGACAAAGGTCTGGCCCAGGCCCAGCAACTTCGAGCCCAGCCCACATTCGGTCGAGAAGACGAGGACCAGATACATCAACAGAAGCAACAGATACAATACGTATCCAAGCGTTTGCAGCACCTGTAGACAAACGTATGTGGATTGCGAAGTAGAGTAGAAAAACTTCAGGGGCTCCAGCCCCGTGATGAGGGAGGAGAGGCAAAGAATGGAGAAGTAGATGGAGAGGTATATTTGGATGAAGATCAAGAGCTTTTGAAGCGAGAAATAAGCTTTAATCCTATTGAAAATGAGAGAGACCAAAAGCAAAGGGATGAATATGAAAGCGCAAGAAATTACAGCAGCGATGGTGGGTGCATATTTGTTGCCGACAATGGGTTTGAACCCTTTTGTGATTTCTTTGTTGGCTTTGTTGAGGTAGGCTTTGGAGGTGCTCGAGAACTTTTCAAGGTCTGGAATCAAAGTTTTCTGGAATTTGTTGGGTAAATCTGCTAAATCTGTGAACCCTGAAGCAAAATCATCTTGATCATCTTGGTCAATCCAGCTGGGCTGTGGTTGTTTCTTTGTCTTCTGTTGGTTGGGTTTTTTATCTGCCATCTGGTTCCTGTATGGTTTTTGGTCTAGATGAGATTGAGCGTCTTTAGGGGAGGTGGGTTTTGTTGTTTTGTTCTTGGGTGTGCTTAGTTTGAGCAGATCTGCGGATTTCTTCGCGGAAAATGAAGTGAGTTTTGTAGAGTTTGCGGCTTTCGATATGGGATTGAGCTTTTTGATTTTGTATGTGGAATTGAGCTTCTTAAGCTCCATCTTAGAAAAAATACCAGATACTGGTTTCGTAGAATTTGAAGGTTTGGAGAGCTTGGTTTGGTTTTTGCTTGACAAAGACAAACTGGGTTTGGCGAGCTTGGTCTGGTTTTTGCTGGACAAACTACTAGGTTTGAAGAGTTTGGTTTGGTTTTTTGAGGATATGCTAGGCTTGAGAAGCTTCGTCTGGTTCTTGGTGGATAGGCTACTGCTGGTGATCTTCTTCTTTGGCTGCTCTTCCTTTTCTACTTCCAACATCCTTCTTCTAACATTGAACTTTTTGGTTTGAAGCTGAGATTCCGAGCAGGCACAGAAGAGAACAGAGGTGCTAAAGAGGAACAGAGCAAGATAAAGTAAGAGTACCTTTCTGCCACTGAAGTACATTTGTGGAGCCATTTGTGAAATCTAGGTGTTTCCTTCAAGATTGATGAACTAACAGCATCGGAGTGGATCCAGAATTATTATTATTGAAGAGAGAGAGAGAGAGAGAGTGGAGGAATTTATAAGAGGCGCATTTCTGAAAGAGAAGTAAAGTTATGGTGGGAAGGAGAAGACTTTAATGCATCATTACAACTGTTGAAGGAGATGAGACGAGTCACATGGCAGCATAGACAACCCTACCTACGCGGTTTCATTGGGCTAGCTGTTGGTGCTGACTCACAGAATCACCTTTCTTTCTCTGTGAGCTATAATTAATCTTGCTTTTAGTGGGGATGATGATAATTTAGTCTAATCAATTAATTAGCTTTCGTTGAACATTAAATTCTGTACAGACAATGAGTTGAAAGGTCAAAAATTTTAGTCAAATTACTCAAATTGGCCCCTCGGAAACAAAAAAGGTCATCCATCAGAATTCATAAACTGGGGTAAGCCTTCTTGATTCCAGTTAATTAAGCTTTGCTTAATCCTTCTCCACGCGGAATGAGAACTTCAAAAAACTCAGCCCTTTCGGAAAAAAACAAGAAGCGAATAAATTAAAGACTTAAAAAAAAAAAAAATTCGGGATTTGAGCTGCAACTTGTTATTGTCGCGGAAGTTGTAGTATTATAATTTATTTTATTGTTGATGCAATTATTTAAGTTGTTGTGTTAAAGTAATAATTAAGTAATAATTTTTTTTTTTTTTTTTTTTATATTTGTTTAAGCTTTCGAAATAAATAATAATTTGAGTTCGAACCATGATTATGTCATTTTTCTCAAATTTTTAAGAAAACTTGTGATTTAACAGGTCGGATTGGTGATGGTGATTAGTTACCTACAAGACAAAAGAAGAGTTATCGGAGTGATGTCAACCGGTAGGAGACCGACCGAAGACTTTTAATGTTAAGTCGATGACGATGGAGCTCCTTTTATTAGAGAAAACTAAATAAAGAGTTTAAGAAAAAGATAATATATTTTGTACCATTTTTAATACAAAAAATGGCTCATAATCTAATTCGGTAGCATTGATATACTCGAACTAATTATTTTGATATATTAACAAAGAGATATGCTTTTCTTCATTCTAACCACCATCTCTTCTCTCTCTGCTTTTTTTTTTTTTTTTTTTTTTGAAAAAA
This sequence comes from Corylus avellana, assembly GCF_965113065.1. Lineage (NCBI taxonomy): Eukaryota > Viridiplantae > Streptophyta > Magnoliopsida > Fagales > Betulaceae > Corylus > Corylus avellana. The sequence goes on along the minus strand of NC_142500.1, from coordinate 16,476,847 downwards.
TCAAGATGACAAGGTGAAGAGATGGTGGGGAGATGGTAGGTAGAATGCATTGTAGCATTCCTCATTAACAAACTAGGCAGTAGCGGCCGTTTGACTTGGTGTCTGACTCATTGATCTTCCAAAGCCATCGGGGTTGATCATGATGTGGCAAACATGCTGCGAGGCAGTGGGACTGTGGGGGAGACCTATAGTCGAAATAGTTGACTTGGGGGCACCGAGTTCTCCCTCCATTTCCAAATAATAGTAAACACTCTGGTTATTGGTAGGCCCGCCCAACACATGTTACACTGCATTACTGCAAGAACCCACGTTGCGCCCTTGGAACAATTTTGGGACCCAAAGGTGGGGATCCAAGGTTGTGTGGGGGAAAAGATGTTATGTTACGCTGCACAACAATTGACATTATGATGGTTTTGATGAAGTCATATCCACCGTCAATTACTGTTGGATCCACATTGTAGGCCAGGCTTTTCTGCTTATCGTGATATTCTCAGCGTAGGGCCACCAATGCTGACCGCCAAAATCCTCGAGAGTGTTTGTGGATGAAACGACGCCGGTATTATGGAAATGGGCACAGCCCGGAGTTGAAAATGTGAAAGGATGAAAGCAAACTGCCACCTAAATATTGTCTTTTTGGTTGTGTTCTGTGACTTTCATCTTGGAATTCTGAGCCAATAGTAAAAAGGCGTGTAAGCACATCAATGATAAGGGATACGGATTTCTTTCAATAAAAGAAATTATAAATTTTTCGGGATGCGGATCCCTTCCAATAAAATAAATTAGGAATTTTTCGATTATTAATTATAACCCTACATTTTAAATTTAATAATTTATAAAATTATTTAAATTTTAATAAATTAAAAATCAGCATTTAATGCATCGGTTATATAAAAGTAATTAATATTTTATAGATCATTAGATTTAAAATAAAGGATCGTGATTAATAATTAAAAAATCTTCAATTTTTTTTTTGATTGGAAGGAATCTCAATTCAATGATAAGAGGCTTCTCGTTTGTGTTCCACTTGGGTACACAGAGGTTCAATTTGCATTGTTTTTTTTTCTGACATATCTGCACAAGAGGGGGGATGAGAATTCGAACTAGTGACCTTTACTTTATTAAGTGTGATCCCAGCCAATTGAGCTACCTTTTGAGGACCAATTTGCACTGCTTTGGTATGCAGCTTTGCAAGGATCAAACAATGTTGCAGGAATTCGGAATATGATAACTTTTAGAGTAAAATTTACTTTTGAAAAATTATTTATAAAAGGAAAGTATACATAGATAAATAAGATTGTATTTAAATTATGAGAAGTGTTAGAGAGCCAAACAAACGAACTCAAATTTTTTTTTTTAAATTAACGTGGCAAGCTTTTTTCATTGAAAAAAATCGTTTTCTCTCTCCCTTGTCTGCCACCCACCAATTGCTACATTAATTTGAAAATTTTTTGGGGTTCATTTGTCTGACTTCCTAGCACTTCTCTTAAATTATGTGTGACATTTAAGATCGTAGCATACTATCATATTTTTTAACCCAACTTCCACGATGGTCTATTCTATATTATAGGTCGTTTCTTTCCTGGTTCGAACTCGTGATGTGGTATTCGACTTTAATACTAAATGATATAAATCTCAAGTAAAACTTACAATTGAAAATCAATTTGTAAGGAGACCATGCCCTAAAAACTTATATATATATATATATATATATATATATATATATATATAAGTCAAATGATACACTTAAATTATAACAAAATAGCTTTGTAAAAAAAAAAAAATCATTACATAATTGAAACTTTATTATATTGTTGGCCTTTGGCGACCACCTAAATTACCGCAGGCTTTTCAGCCGGCTCTAGGTCTAGTTACGGTTTTTAATGGCAAAATATAAAAAAGAAATATTTAAAGGTTGGAAAGAAGAACCAATAAAGATTCAAGTGCATCTTTGAAATTGGCAAATTGCAATGTGGGTTCCAATGATTATAACTTCATTGCTTGTCGGTATTATTCACCACGGGGGCTCATCCTGTTCAATGAAAATGATAGCAAACAAACTTTTATTTTTTTGGGTAATTCTTTTTACCCATGAAAGTTGCGTATTTTTTTTAAACATCTCTTTAATGTTGAAAATCTCTCACTTTAATGTATCGAACTTTAATTTTCTTCTATTTTACCTATTTCATTGCGAATGAGTAATTTCAAAAAGGATATTTTAGTAATTTTACACATTTTCGTTAGGATTTAACAAAAAATCATAACGAATGAGGAAAGTGGAAGAAGATCAAAGTTCGATACACTAAAGTAAGAGACTTTGAACATTGAAGAGTGTTTGCAAAAGGCGTTCATGGGAAAAGGGAGGGGAAAATAGGAAACACTAGGACAAGAATTCTGGTTTTTTTTTTCTTCATAGGAGGAGGAGGAGGAGGGGTTTGAGTGATTTTTTTTTTTTTTTTTTTTTAAATGGGAAGCCAAAATGAAGCACAAATTAATGTGGATTTTTAACGAAGAGATTTGGTTTTCAGGGGACCTGGCTGTCTGGGGAAGCACATGAACTCATGAAGGGTACGTGAAAAGGAGGAGCTAAAGGCCATGAAGGAAAGATCAGATTTCTACATCTCTTATGTAAAAAGCATGTAGCTTTAATGAGGGATCTGGTTCTGGCCCCCCCTTTCATGTGCTAATTAAAAGGCCTCTTTTTTTTTTGTTGTTTTGTTTGTAATGTGTACATGTCAATTGTCAAGCAAGAGGTTGCATTTTTGTTTGTTTTATCTTTTCTTGTCATAGCAAGTGCCTCACTGTTTATATAAAAGCTTCAAAATTCAAAAGATGGGGTGAGAGAGGCTCGAACTCTCGACCTCAGGATCACTCAGAAGCTATGAGACCTACGCGCTAGCCAACTGCGCCACCACCCCGTCATGGAATGGTTCTTTAAAACATTGATCCTAACCATGTTACGATATAAAGTTGAAGAGATTCACACTCCGTCTAAAAAATCGATTTGTTATTGGCTTCAAGTTTCAATTCATTTTATCACAATGAAGTGATTTATAATTCGAGTTCACAATTCAATTCATTTGATTGAAATAAGTATGAGTTGAAATGGAATTCATTCCTTTTGTGTGGATAAAATAGGAATATTATTGGGATTGGCAAAAAAGTCTATCCGGATTAGAATAAATTGGATGCCATTTTGTCCTTTGTTGGTCAATTCATACCAAATATTCAATTCAATTCAATTCAAGCAGATTAGTTGGGATTCCAAATATATGAGTTTAATTTATTATTGTTTCCAAACTCATGAATTGACTTAATGAATTCCAATTCAATTAATCGTGAAAGAGGTTCCTCCTTGCTTGTTTTGTAACTTTTGAAACCTGGGATTGCTGAAGCATTTTTAAAGTTGTTTTGTAACTTTTGAAACCTGGGATTGCTGAAGCATTTTTAAAGTTTTTTTTGGAGTTATCTCAAATGTGATGTGGCTTTTAAAATTACTGTTGAATTTGAGATGTGATTTATTGATTTTTGATTTATTGGTGATTTTAAAAGTCATATCACATTTGGGGGAATAGGATCCTCTCCATTTCAAAATCCCTCCATTTTCTCCATTTAGTGCATTTTAAAGGGTATTGCATTTATTGCACTGCCATCGTTAAAACTTTTGGACAACATACTCTGACTGATATGTTATAATGCTTTGAGAAGTAATTTGTATAGAAAGAAAGTGATTCCTACATCCAAGAAAGAAGAAAAACATTGGACCAGCTATTTTCTTTATGCTAGAAGGAATAAAGACGTAGAAGATAGAGTTTTCCTTTAAACAAATTTCTTCTATCCAACCTATTAAACTAATACATATATAAATTTCAAATTAATACACTGGGAGAACTGGTTGTAAATGTTAAATCACCAATTTTTTTAAAATCTTCAGTGGTAATTTAACATGGTATCAGAACCAAAGGTCATAGAATCGAACCTTGACTTCGTCAATTCATCCCATTTAAATTAAATATTTCACGTATTGGGCCCCACCTATTCAAGGCGGCTAATACTAATCAAGCGTATGTGGAGATTCTCCATTCCGGAGATTCAAAGCTACATCCTAGTACATGTCCTAACCACTTGAGAATTTTCTTGGGCCGTTAAACTACCACCCTTGATGGTCATTAGTTCAAGTTAAAGTTGCATAGTTGAGGACAATGATTCTCTTCAATTTATTTGAAATTGAATTAAAGTTAGTGCATTTAACATATACATAAGAGCATCTCCAGAAGAATAGACAAATCCTTCATAATAGTTAGATTTAACTATTATTAGCATTTTTTTTTCCTCTTCAGTAGAATAGTCATTTTGTAATTTTTCCTTCTAGTATGAATAGTAAATAGGTTGATTAGCTTATTCACTATTGACACTATAAACTTTGTTTATTATTATTTTTCTCACTTTCTTTCTTTTACTCTCTCTCCTCCTCTTTCTTTCACAACCACTCCTACATAAAATAATATTTAAAGAAAATAAATAGTACAGTAGATAATCTGTTGGATTGTGTATAAAAACATTAGTAGCTAAATTAAAAACTTGTACATTTATAGTAACTATTTTGCCTACTATTACCGAAGATGTTCTAATGCTATATTATTTAATTTTTTTAAAAGACATGCCGATAATGAATAGCCATATAACTTGTGAAGCTGACAGGTATGTCATAATCTTTGAGAAGTAATTTGTATAGAAGGAAAGTGATTCCTACATCGAAGAATGAAGAAAAACATTGGACCAGCTTCTTTTATTTCAATCGGGTTTCTTCAGTCTAGTTTATTAAAATATAAATGTCAATCTAATACACCCAAGGGAAGAATTTCCTCAACCCCAGTGTGAAAACTCTGTTCAAAAGTGCATGGTGTGAGCGTCGACTTCAATTTGTTATCGATAAGGTGACATAAATATAATAGAGAAGTGGTTGTTAATAGCTTTTAAAGGCATCAAGGAAGGAAGACAGTGAGTAAATGAGCTTTATCTATGCTAGCCTCTCTTGGAAGTGGACAAATGGAAGCCTTTGACAAAATTAATAGCAGATAATCAAGAGGTTGAGATTATAATTAAGAGGAGTTTACAGATAATATTTTAAAAAGAATTAACAATTTCTTAAATCATGGAACAGACCAACCCACCTCTGAAACAAAATAATGGGTGTGATTGTGGCATGCAAAATCTCTGGATTCTGAACTAGAGTGTATATTGGTGAAGCTTTTTCATCATTTGATCAGTTTGTTCAGGATACATAAATCCAGCTTCTGCTTGGACAGCTTCATCATTCTCCCATATTTGAGAAGGTTAGCTGATGGGAAAGCAAATACTTCTTGTCGTTGTTATCATCCAAATGATCAAGACTGTTTTCTCGTCCAAAATCTCCGCTGATCTCACTTCTTTCATAGCCGTTAAACACTTTTGTTTCTGAAACATGAACTTCAAAGTACTCTTCTTTTGAAGACGAATTATCTTCCTCTAGCTGTTGCATTTCGGACTCTATTAATGTCTGCATTCTTGCTCTCTCCCTGTCTCTCGGGTATGTGCAATAGAGGAAGGAGTAGATGAAGCAACAGATTGCCATTGGAACACCAATTGCCGTATAGAGTGCCTTGGCAAGTGATGCTGCATTCTCTCTATCCGTTTCTATCTCTACGGAGTTTGATGATCCTTTTGGAACTGGTTTATAACCATAAACGTGCTGAGCCAAAATTCCAACTACAGGGGGAGCAAATGACGCTAGTATTGTCTCAAAAGATCGATCCAAAGCATAGATGCTTGTACGGGACTTCTCAGGGACTATCTCTGCAAATATGGGACTGTGTGCATGTTAGTGCAGAAATACTAAAATGCTCTTAAGGGGCATTAAAAAAAAAAAAGAGAGAAATTTTAAAACTATAGAAGGTTTTGAGAGAGCAAAAGAAGAAAGAAAATAGGTATATTATTTATATTGTCTACTTAAAAAATTAATAGTCATCATCTAATTGTCAGCCCACTGCTATGTACATGCGCATCCAGTGCATCGCGCGGTAATACAACATTTACACAAGTGTAAATACAAGAGTATTGCTTGCTTTAAAGAAATTTGAGCTCACACGTAAGATGAAGTGTTAAAGTATTGATTAAATGATTAAATTTACTATTTCCTATCGGCTTAAACTTTTGAGATAAGTGGTAATTTAACAGCTGCAGTACAACAACTAGCTTCACTGACAAGTCCAATAGAGCAACGTAGTCCGCTCTTCAACTCAATTGTACGAGAATCATGTTTGACCACCTGTCTTAATGGATAACTAAACCATAGCGAATTGTGGATGCATGCAATGCGTGTCTATGTGAAAATTGTGCTAGTGATAATCGATGAAGCAATGGTTTTGTTGCTCTTCCGTTCCTTCCCCACCAAACTCTAAAACAAAAAGAAAGGGGATCTAACGCATCAAGAATACATACTTGTTAGTTGCTGCACCATTCCAGGATATAATCAATCCCATTATGAACAGGACCAGCCCGTGCATGAATGCCGTGGATGGATCATCAGGCAATACCAGCAGTAAAATTGCAGCTAAAGGAATGGCAGAACCTGAGCTTATCTGTGAAAGGATTATTCTCCCGGAATTCGGTAAGCGTTTTGAAAGCAAATCCCCCATCTTTCCTCCAAACAGACCCCCAAGTGAAGCAGCAATTATAAAGAGCGTCCACAGGAATGCTGTTGTCTTGTGGGAGAAGCCTATAAGTTCTAACCACATAGTGGCAAATGACAATGCTGACCAGGGGAATGATCCAGAGACACCCTGAGCCACAATTATCTGGAAAGATGGGATTCTCATAACAGATTTTGCTTCTTTAGTTAGGTATTTAACTTCTGACCAAAAAGACTTGTGTTGAAATCGATCTTCAGAAAAGTTTGGATCATTCGCAAAGAGGCGGACCAAAATACCTACTACTACACTTACTAGTCCAACCAAAAGGAAAGAAATTCTCCAACCAGGGATGTCCATGAAAGATGTTGGTGCTATTAACACAGAGCAAAGCCCACCAATTATGGAGCCAAAACTTGCTGTTAGTTGTAGCCATCCAAAAGCCACACCACGGTTGCCATCATCGGTTGAATCAGCAACGAGGGACTGAATGGCAGGTGTCACTATGGCAAGTCCAATCCCATTTAAACCTCTTGAAACTGCCACCTATTTGATCAAACCAGGCAACTAAGTGTTAAGTTATTTATCTTGCAAGTCAAGGAAAACATACAGAATCAACAAGAAAACTTTGTCTCCTGCCACAGTTTGTTCGTTTGTTTTGTTTTGCTTTTCTTTTTTTTTTAAGCTTATTCATCACAGAATGAAATTCTTTCATTAGGGCTTAGTATTCTGAGTTTCTCAAGTTTTTACATATTTATGCCACATTCTCACTTCACATGGTCGCTCTTAACATGTATAGCACCCATATGTCAGAATTTTGAATTTCCCTTGTCCTAATTTCTAACCCTTCTTTCCACAATATAGTTTAGCTCTTGTGGTATGTACATATTTTCTCTTTCACAATATAATCATAGGATTACAGAAATCCATATCAAGGCATTACGGCATTTGACATGGAACCAGTTAATTCAAACCACAAACCAACTACAAAGCTTCACCTCAAAAATCTTGTAAAGCATTTGGAGTGACTCATTTAGTTCATTCATAGTTAAATGCATTTTTGTTCCCTACGGAAAATTTAAATCTTTTAACAATTCAAGAAAAGCACTAGTCGTATCTGTGTTATTACTTCAAAAGAACTAATTAATTTGAAACTCTCTAAAATCACTTATAAAACCCAGTCTCACATAGTAAATAATTAATGTGGGACTTAGCACCCATGAGCACCTTTATAATTCACCCACTTTATGTGGCTATTCATCTTCCAAATGTGGAACTGAAATGTGACAACCTTAGTCTATGATAAACATGTAATGTTATATTTTAGGACTTACCATAGATGTTTTTCTGTTCACATTACCGTTTGGTGGAAATAAGGCCACTTAAAAGCTCTTGCACTAAGATACTACGAAAGAAAAATCAAATTATCAGATCACATTGTTTTTTTTAGTGTGCCGAAATAAATCAGAATAAAATGAGATCATATTACCCAATCATGGGTGGCTGTAGATATGTAGATGTTAGTATGAACATAACCCAAAATTACCCAATATGTGTAACGTAACCAAATCATGAGATCATATTCATATGCCATCCATTTTATCTCAAGTTACCACATGGTCCACATCCAATATATCACAACATCCAGTTTTAGATAGAAATAACAGAATCACAAACACACACGCATACAGAGAGAAAGAGAGACCTGGGAGAAGGTGGAGGAGATGGCAACAAGAAAGGTGGCGGCGGCCCAGAGAAAAGCGCCGAGAGCAATGACATGGGTGCGGTTGTGATGCACAGCCAGGTAAGCGGCAAGTGGGTAACAAGAGGACTGCACTATGGATCGGAACAGAGTGAGCGAGCCTAACCCAGTTGGGTCAGTGTGCAGAGCAGCCCCAACCTCCTTGTACACCCCTGGCAACAACGACTCGTCGGCCCTCTCCATAATTCCGGCCAGATTCACTAGCACCAGCGTCAGTGTCTCAGATTTCATCTTCAAAGCCTCTGTTTTTTTGGCCTGTGTTCCCAATCAGATCTGCTCCTCTGTTTTTGGTGTCAGCGTTGACTTGGACGGTCTGTGTGCGTGTAAGGAGGGACTTGAAAAACTTGAAAGTGACGTAAACATGGCAACGGGTCAAAGACAAGGGGATTTGGATGCCATTTGCTGGAGATGGATTCGAAGTTTGACCAAATCAGCCTAGTTAAGGAAACTGTATCAAAATCATAATTTTTATTTGTCTTTTCTTCTTTGTATTTAATGAGAAAAATCTAAGACAAATTAGCAATATCATTATTTTTATTTGTCTTATCTTCTTCATATTTAACGAGAAAAGTTGAGTGCATTATTTCACCCTTCACTAAACTTTCATTTATTATTTATTTATTTTATATGGATATTATCTCCATCATAAGTGCCTGTGTAATACGTTGTTACTGATATTGATACTCATACTTAGGTTGCTCGATGATTAAAAAACTCAATAATGCAACTAGTAATTTTGAAATACTATTCATATCATAAGAGCATCTGAGGGTCTTCAAGGGATAGTTCAATTGGCTGTGGATCACGCCTTATGAAGTAGAGGTTACTAGTTCAAATTCTCCTCTCTCCCTTTCCTTATGTAAACTTGTCAAAACAAAAAATAAATAAATAAATAAGAGCATCTCCAGCAAATATTATTATTTTAGTTATTGAATATATATATATATATATATTTCATTTTAGCTACTTATAAAATCGATTATTCATTTTATCACAGTGAAGTGATTAAGTATGAGTTGAAATGGAATTCATTCCCTTTGTGCGGATAAAATAGGAATATTATTGGGATTGCAAAAAAGTCTCTCCGGATTAGAATAAATTGGATGCCATTTTGTCCTTTGTTGGTCAATTCATACCAAATATTCAATTCAATTCAAATAGATTAGTTGGGATTCCAAATATATGAGTTTAATTTTTTTTTTTTTTTTTTTTGACATGTTCACACAAGAGGGGGAGGGAAATTCAAACTGGTGACCTCCGCTTCAATTCATACCAAATATATGAGTTTAATTTATTATTGTTTCCAAACTCATGAATTGGACTTAATGAATTCCAATTCAATTAATCGTGAAAGAGGTTCCTCCTTTGCTTGTTTTGTAACTTTTGAGACCTAGGATTGCTGAAGCCGACAGGTAGAGTAATGTTATAAGTCTTCTTAAAGTCTTTCTTGAGTTATCGTAAATGTAATGTGGCTTTTAAAATTACCGTTGAATTTGAGATGTGATTTATTAACTTTGATCTATTGGTGATTTTAAAAGCCACATCACATTTAGGATGACTCTTAGAGGACTCTAAGAAGATTTATAGCATTACTCTTGACATATATGTTATAATGCTTTGAGAAGTAATTTGTATAGAAAGAAAGTGATTCCTATATCCAAGAAAGAAGAAAAACATTGGACTAGCTATTTCCTTTATGCTCGAAGGAATAAAGATGTAGAAGGCAGAGTTTTCCTTCAAACAAATTTCTTCAAGCCAACTTATTAAACTAATATATGTAAATGTAAATTTAATACACTGGGCGAGAACTAGTTGTTAATGTAAAATCACCAATTTTCTTAAAAGCTTTCATGGTAATTTAACATGATATCAGAACTAAAGATCTTGAAATCGATTAACCTTGACTCCATTAATTTACCCTATTTAAATTAAATATTTCACGTGTTAAGCTCTACATATTAAAAAAAAAAAGAGTTTGAGTCCACACATGAAGGAGAGTGTTAAAGTAATGGTTAAATGATTAAATTTACGTCTTTCTATCAACTTACGCTTTTGGGAGAACTGGTGGCTGTGTTTGGCAAAGGGCCGGACCGGACCGGACCCAAAAATTAAAAAAAAAAAAAATTCTCAAAATCAACTCCAATATTCTTACTTTTTACATCACATCAATAACTTTTTATTATTATTCAAATAAAAAAATCACTACAAAACAAATTTTTTCACTTTTTTATATAAAACATTCTTACTTTTTTTTTTTTCTCAAATCAATCAAATCTATTACAGTACCGTTTCACTCCCTTTTTCCATTCCATTGCTAAACACAGCCAATAGTTTAACGGTTAATGGCTTTTACAGACATCCAGGAAGAAAACTATGGAGAGCATATAATCAAGAGGCTGAGATTATAAGAAGAGTTTACAGATGATTGGGAAACACGCAAAACTGCATGCTTTAAGCTTCTTGAATTTGCCTATTGTGACAAATAAATAGGGTAGCAACTACAAGAGTTGAATAATGACAATAAATTTTGATAATTTTATTAATTAACTTTTCTCCTTATATAGATGGATACATGGTATAGATGGAGAAGAATTGGGATACAATATGTCTTTTATTAGTCGGAGTAATTCTATAAATCACTCTTGTTCACTCAAAAAATGAGACGGCTTTCAAAATTATAATTTGATCAAAATTCAATAATGATTAATTACAAGCTCAATGGTGATTTCACATCATTCTTAGAGGAATACAAGAATGACTTCTAGCGGTCCAGTCCTATAAACATAATAACATATCTTATACTATTAGACTTCTTCAAGGCTGTCCCCTAACAGAAAGCAAATACATCTTGTCGTTGTTATCATCCAAATCAAGACCGTTTTCTCCTCCAAAATCTCCGTTGATCTCACTTCTTTCATTGCCGTTAAACTATTTTGTTTCTGCAACATGAACTTCAAAGTACTCTCCTCCTGAAGAAGAATTATATTCCCGTAGCTGTTGCATTCTGACTATTAATGTCTGCATTCTTGCTCTCTCCCTGTCTCTCGGGTATGTCCAATAGAGGAAGGAGTAGATGAAGCAACAGATTGCCATTGGAACACCTATTGCCGTATAGAGTGCCTTGGCAAGTGATTTAGGATTCTCTCTATCCATTGCTATCTCTACAGAGTCTGATGATCCTTTTTGAACTGGTTTATAGCCATAAACGCGCTGAGCCAAAATTCCAACTATCCTTGTACGGGACTTCTCAGGGACTATCTCTGCAAATATGGGACTGCATGTGTAATTGTTAGTGCAGAAATATTGAAACAGGAAATTAAATGCTTCTAATGTGCGTTACAGAGTCGTTTTCTTTAGTAAGTTATTTGCCCCCACTAATTCTGATCGGTTGGGCTACAGCAAATACTTCTACGGGACATAATGGAGCATAAAAATCCTTTGTAGTTTAGTTGGGTTTTGCACAAAATGAAACCAAATCAGAACACCTCAAAGTTCATATTATTGTGAGAGAGACACAAGAAGAGAGAATTTTTTATGTCTTAAACTGCAGCTCAACTCTTTATAGTGTGTATTTAGCAGTTATAATGTCGGGTCACTAACATACATGTAATTTTGCAATTGACAGTAAATAACTACTAATGCAACCATCGTTAAAATTTGACCATCGATCCAATGCTAACACACTTAATCTTGATCGTTAGATTAAATTTATAATTAACAGTTACTTAATATTATGGCTATCCAAAAATTAACGGTCATGATTTGATCATCAGTCTACTGCCACGCACATGCGCAATTGGTGCTTCGCACCTGTTCATATGCGCCCGAATATTGCTTACTTTAAAGCAATAGCTTGGTATGAATTGGACATTATTAATGTATACTTTCATTTCTTTTTTCTAACATGAAACTCTTAGTTCCATGGCTCTTTAAACCTTCCATTTCAAAATACTCTCCACCCAACTCTACAACAAAATGTATCAGTAGTGATGTTACCGTGCACAACAATAATGAATAATATAGATTCGAAAATAGAGAGATTAAGAGAGAGTCAAGACACAAATTTAACGTAGTTCGGCAATGTGCTTATGTTCACAAAGAGTGCAACTGTATTTTGCTATTAATAATTCAGGGTTACATCATAACATACACACACACACACACACATATATATATATATATATATATATAGGAAAACCCTAATTATAAAGACGTATGACGTTGCTTCGCTCCATCTACTTGGCCAATTACCACTGGTGGTCTAATATGAGCCATTAGTTCCAACAATTAACTTTTTTAGTTGTCGAACACAAGGAAATAGATAGAGAATACATACTTGTTAGTTGCTGAAGAATTCCAGGATATGGTAAATCCCATTATGAACAAGACCAGCCCGTGCATGAATGCCGTGGATGGATCATTAGGCAATGCCAGCTGCAAAATTGCACCAAAAAGGAATGGCAGAACCTGAGCATATCTGTGCAAGGATTATTCTCCCGGAATTGGGTAAGCGTTTTGAAAGCAAATCCCCCATCTTCCCTCCAAACAGACCCCCAAGTGCAGCAGCAATTATAAAGAGCGTCCACAGGAATGCTGTTGTCTCATGGGGGAATCCTATAAGTTTTAATCACATTGTGGCAAATGACAATGCAGAGCCGGGGAATCATCCAGAGACACCCTGAGCCACAATTATCTGGAAAGATGGGATTCTCATAACAGACTTTGCTTCTTTAGTTAGGTATTTTACTTCTGACCAAAAAGACTTGTGTTGAAATCGATCTTCAGAAAAGTTTGGATCATTCGCAAATAAGCGGACCAAAATACTTACTATTACACTGATTATTCCAACCAAAAGGAAAGAAACTCTCCAACCATCGATGCCCATGTAAGATTTTGACGCCATTAACACAGAACAAAGCCCACCAAGAATGAAGCCTAAGCTTGCTGTTAGATGTAGCCATCCAAAAGCCACATCACGGTTGCCATCATTGGCTGAATCAGCAACGAGGGACTGAATGGCAGGTGTCACTAAGGCAAGTCCAATCCCATTTAAACCTCTTGAAACTGCCACCTATTTGATCAAACCAGGCAACCAAGTGTTAACTTGCAACTCGAGGAAAACAAACAGAATTATTCATCACAGAATGAAATTATTTCATTAGGGCTTAATATTCTGAATTTTTCAAGTTTTTACACATTTAAGCCACATTCTTACTTCACATGATCACTCTTAACATGTTGCATTTCCCTTGTCCTAATTTCGAACCATTCTTTCCACAATATAATCATAGGATTACAGAAATCCATATCAAGGCATTATGGCATTTGACATGGGACCAGTTAATTCAAGCCTCAAACCAACTACAAAGCTTCATCTAAAAAATCTTGAAAAGCATTTGGAGTGACTCATTTAGTTCATTCGTAGTTAAATGTGTTTTCGTTTCCAGTGGAAAATTTAGATCTGGAGCAGAAATTGTGATGGCGTTAGTCACATCTGCATTATTACTCCATAGTTAATTTGAATCTCTCTAGAATGCTTATAACGTTAAGTCTTACGTAGTAAAGAATCAATGAAACTACTTAGTACCCATGAATGCTTTCATAATCCACCAACTTTTTCCAATGTGGGACTAGGGTGTGTGACTATTTTAAAAATTAACCTGCAATTTTATGGGTGTCTTACCAAACACACTATGTTGCTTTATATTTTATTAAACTCTTAAAGTGTATTTTTAAAAATCATGTTTTTAAATTGCGCTTTTTGAAATCATAAACTGAATTTCCGAAGTCTAAAAGAAGTTCATCTTTTATAACACGAGTCTTCTTGCTGTAGTTCTTTCATTCAGTCAAATTTTTCTTCTTCATGTCTTTCAATAATTCAGATAAATTACTTAGTTTTTTTATTTGGGGGGGGGGGGGGGTGGGGGGTGGAAAGAGCCTGCGAGGTGAACAGTGAACCCAAACATTACAAAACGTCAAACTTGTTTTTTTTGACAGTTTCTTTTCTATGATATTATGAAAAGAGTAACATCAATAATTTTTAAACCCATCACAACATCCAGTTATAGATAGAAATAAGAAAGAAACAAAAGCACAAAGACACATGCATAGGGAGAGACAGAGAGACCTGGAAGAAGGTAGAGGAGATGGCAACGAGAAAAAGGTGGCGGCGGCCCAGAGAAAAGCGCCGAGAGCAATGACATGGGTACGGTTGTGACGCACAGCCAGGTAAGCTGCAAGTGGGTAACAAGAGGACTGCACTATGGATCGGAACAGAGTGAGCGAGCCTAACCCAGTTGGGTCAGTGTGCAGAGAATCCGCTACCTCTTTGTACACCCCTGGCTACAATGACTCATTGGCCTTCTCCATAATTCCGGCCAGATTCACCAGCACCAGCGTCACAGTCTCAGATTTCATCTTCAAACTCTGTTTTTTTTTTTTTGTCCTGTTTCCCAATCATGTCTGTTCCTCTGTTTTTTGTGAGGGCTCAAGTCGTCGAGGTTGACTTGGACGCTCTGTGTGCATGTAAGTTGAAAGTGAGATAAACAAGGCAACGGGTTAAAGTTAAGTTGGTAAATCTAGTATCAAAACTAATTTGGTTGTAAGTTTAAGTTAAGTTGTCAAAACAGGGATAATTAATTTTGGATTGATGATTAGCAGTGTGGATGATGAAATAGAGACATCGTATTTATTAGTCATCTGTCTGTCACAATGCTTTCCCTTTTGATTCACAATATTGTTAAATGGAGTTTCCATCGTCGTTGTAAATAGGGTGGTTGCCTGGATGTTCTTCTTCTTAAATGGAGGAGGCCGAATGTTATGTGTCAGCTTCTCCATTAAATGTTAGTTTGACTTTTGTTTTTCACTTAATAAAAAGAGGACACAAATTTCTTCCAAGCAGAATACATTGCTGAAGCCTTTCATGGAATTCGTGGGGTTGTTAATGCGTAAATCACTATTATTTTTGTCTTAATTAATCAAGAGTAGATTCAAGGTTGTAAACAAATACAGTTTCTGCATGTTGGTTCTTTTGCTCCAGCAATGTAAAGCGACAACGATTACACTAAAATAAGATCCTTTGGTTGCAAAACCTTTCCTGGGTGTCAATGGCGATTAAAATATTTCTTGGAAAAAAGATTTTTTTCTATCTTTTGGTGTTTAGTACAACCAAAAATCTTAGTCTAATGGAAAATAAAACCTCTTCCATGAAATGGTTTTCTTATTTTATTTCCGTAAATAATTTTTCGAGTTTGAACTTTTAGCTAAAAACATTAAAAGGGCCTTTTTAAAACATTTTGCAAATCAATATCTTCACAAATTAGGTGGATTTCCCATGAAATTTATTTAAACTGCACCAAGATATATATATATATATATGAAAATAGTAGTGAAAATGTTAATTGTAACTTCATTAGTTCAAGTTGAAGTTGCAGGGGACAAGGATTCTCTTAATTTCATTTGAAATTAAATTAAAGTCGGTGCATTCAATGATATACATAAGAGTATTTTCCAAGAATAAACAAATCCTTCATAATAGTCAAGATTTAACTATTATTAGCATTTTTTTCCCTCCACGCAGAATAGTCATTTTGTAGTTTTTTCTTCAAGTATAAATAGTAAATAGGATGATTAGCCTATTCACACTATAAACTTTGTTTATTATTATTTTTCTCTTATTTTCTTTCTTTTACTCTCTCTCTCCTCCTTTTTCTTTGACAATCTCTCCAACACAAAATAATATTTAAATAAAATAAAGAGTAGAATAGATAAATTGTTGAAGTCGGTATTAAAAAATGAGTAGCTAAATAAAAGATTTGTTCATTTTCAATAACTATTTGGCTTCTTGCTGAAAATGCTCTAATGCCATATTATTTAAATATTTTAAAAGACGTGGATATTGAATAGCCATATAAGAGAATCTCGATAACTTGTAAACCTGACACTCTTAGTTGGCAATTGGAAGTAGACAAATGGAAGTCTTTAACAAAATCAAAAGCAGATAATCAAGAGGTTGAGATTATAATTAAAAAGAGTTTACAGATAATATTTTAAAAAGAATTAACAATTACAATTAAATCGTGGAACAAACCAACCGATCTCTGAAACAAAATAATGGGTGTGCTGTAGCATGCAAAATCTCTGGATTCTGAACTGGAGGGGATATACGATGCAGATCGTTTTGCACGGTGTATAATATTGGTGAAGCTTTTTCATCATTTAATCAGTTTGTTCAGGGAGCCATTTATACATAAATCCGGCTTCTGCTTGGACAGCTTCATCATTCACCCATATTTGAGAAGGTTAGCTGATGGGAAAGCAAATACTTCTTGTCGTTATCATCCAAATGATCAAGACTGTTTTCTCCTCCAAAATCGCCGTTGATCTCACTTCTTTCGTTGCCGTTAAACACTTTTGTTTCTGAAACATGAACTTCAAAGTACTCTCTTCTTGAAGAAGAATTATCTTCCTCTAGCTGTTGCATTTCTGACTCTATTAGTGTCTGCATTCTTGCTCGCTCCCTGTCTCTCGGGTATGTGCAATAGAGGAAGGAGTAGATGAAGCAACAGATTGCCATTGGAACACCAATTGCAGTATAGAGTGCCTTGGCAAGTGATGCAGCATTCTCTCTATCCGTTTCTATCTCTACAGAGTTTGATGATCCTTTTGGAACTGGTTTATAACCATAAACGTGCTGAGCCAAAATTCCAACTACAGGGGGAGCAAATGACGCTAGTATTGTCTCAAAAGATCGATCCAAAGCATAGATGCTTGTACGGGACTTCTCAGGGACTATCTCTGCAAATATGGGACTGTGTGAATGTTAGTGCAGAAATAATAAATGCTCTTAAGGGGCATTCAAAAAAAAGAGAGACAAATTTTAAAACTATAGAAGGTTTTGAGAGAGCAAAAGAAGAAAGAAAATAGGTATATTATTTATATTGTCTATTTATAAAATTAACGTTCATCATCTAATTGCCAGCCCACTACCACGCACACGCGCATTCGGTGCTTCGCGCCATACTACAACTTATACACAAGTGTAAACACCCAAGTATTGCTTGCTTTAAAGAAATTTGAGCTCACACGTGAGATGAAGTGTTAAAGTGACGATTAAATGATTAAATTTACTTTTTTCTATCAACTTAAATTTTTAAGATAAATGATGATTCAACAGCTGCAGTGCAACAACCAGCTTTACTGACAAGTACAGTAGAGCAACCTAGTCCACTCTTCAAATTGATTGTACGAGAATCATGTTTGACCACCTGTCTTAATGGATATCTAAACCATACTGAATTGTGGATGCATGGAATGCATGTCTATGTGAAAAATTGTGCTGGTGATAATCGATGAAGCAATGGTTTTGTTGCACTTCCATTTCTTCCTCACCAAACTCTAAATCAAAAAGAAAGAGGATCCGCATCAAGAATACGTACTTGTTAGTTGCTGGAGCATTCCAGGATATAATCAATCCCATTATGAACAGGACCAGCCCGTGCATGAATGCCGTGGATGGATCATCAGGCAATACCAGCAATAAAATTGCAGCTAAAGGAATGGCAGACCCTGAGCTTATCTGTGAAAGGATTATTCTCCCGGAATTGGGTAAGCGTTTTGAAAGCAAATCCCCCATCTTTCCTCCAAACAGACCCCCAAGTGAAGCAGCAATTATAAAGAGTGTCCACAGGAATGCTGTTGTCTTATGGGAGAAGCCTATAAGTTCTAACCACATAGTAGCAAATGACAATGCTGACCAGGGGAATGATCCAGAGACACCCTGAGCCACAATTATCTGGAAAGATGGGATTCTCATAACAGATTTTGCTTCTTTAGTTAGGTATTTAACTTCTGACCAAAAAGACTTGTGTTGAAATCGATCTTCAGAAAAGTTTGGATCATTTGCAAAGAGGCGGACCAAAATACCTACTACTACACTTACTAGTCCAACCAAAAGGAAAGAAATTCTCCAACCAGGGATGCCCAAGAAAGATGTTGGTGCTATTAACACAGAACAAAGCCCACCAATTATGGAGCCAAAACTTGCTGTTAGTTGTAGCCATCCAAAAGCCACACCACGGTTACCATCATCGGTTGAATCAGCAACGAGTGACTGAATGGCAGGTGTCACTATGGCAAGTCCAATCCCATTTAAACCTCTTGAAACTGCCACCTATTTGATCAAACCAGGCAACTAAGTGTTATGTTATTTATCTTGCAAGTCAAGGAAAACATACAGAATCAACAGGAAAACTTTGTCTCCTGCCACAATTTTTTTTTTTTTTTTTGAAGCTTATTCATCACAGAATGAAATTCTTTCATTAGGGCCTAGTATTCTGAGTTTCTCAAGTTTTTACATATTTATGCCACATTCTCACTTCACATGGTCGCTCTTAAGATGTATAGCACCCATATGTCAGAATTTTGCATTTCCCTTGTCCTAATTTCTAACCCTTCTTTCCACAATATAGTTTAGCTCTTGTGGTATGTACATATTTTCTCTTTCACATTATAATCATAGGATTACTTATGGCATTTGACATGGAACCAGTTAATTCAAGCCTTAAACCAACTACAAAGCTTCACCTCAAAAATCTTGTGAAGCATTTGGAGTGACTCATTTAGTTCATTCATGGTTAAATGCATTTTTGTTCCTTGCAGAAAATTTAAAACTTGTAACAACCCAGAAAAAGCACTAGTCATATCTGCGTTATTACTCAAAAAGAATTAATTAATTTGAAGCTCTCAAAAATCATTTATAAAGCCCAGTCTCACATAGTAAAAAATCAATGTGGGACTTAGCACTCATGAGTGCTTTTATAATCCACCCACTTTATGTGGCTATTCATCTTCCAAATGTGGAACGAAATGTGACAACCTTAATTTTGCTGAACATGTAATGCTAAATTTTAGGACTTACCATAGATGTTTTTCTGTTCACATTACCGTTTGGTGGAAATAAGGCCACTTAACTCTTGCACTAAGATACTAAGAAAGAAAAATCAAATTATCAGATCAAATTGATTTTTTTAGCGTGCCAAAATAAATCAGAATAAAATGAGATCATATTACCCAATCATGGGGGCTATAGATCTGTAGATGTCAGTATGAACATAACCCAAAATTACCCAATATGTGTAACGTAACCAAATCATGAGATCATATTCATATGCCATCCATTTTATCTCAACTTACCACATCCAATATATCACAACATCCAGTTATAGATAGAAATAACAGAGAAACAAATCACAAACACACACGCATACAGAGAGATAGAGAGACCTGGAAGAAGGTGGAGGAGATGGCAACGAGAAAGGTGGCGGCGGCCCAGAGAAAAGCGCCGAGAGCAATGACATGGGTGCGGTTGTGACGCACAGCCAGGTAAGCGGCAAGTGGGTAACAAGAGGACTGCACTATGGATCGGAACAGAGTGAGCGAGCCTAACCCAGTTGGGTCAGTGTGAAGAGCAGCCCCAACCTCCTTGTACACCCCTGGCAACAACGACTCGTCAGCCCTCTCCATAATTCCGGCCAGATTCACCAGCACCAGCGTCAGAGTCTCAGATTTCATCTTCAAAGCCTCTGTTTTTTTGCCTGTGTTCCCAATCAGATCTGCTGCTCTGTTTTTGGTGAGGGGTTAAGCCTTTAGCGTTGACTTGGACGGTCTGCGTGCGTGTAAGGAGGGACTTGAAAAACTTGAAAGTGAGGTAAACATGGCAACGGGTCAAAGACAAGGGGATTTGGCGCCTACTGCCGCCTAGAGAAAAGTTTTGGGAAATTGCCACGTGTAGGGATAGGATTGGCTTTTAGGTACTTAATTCTTTTACTTGCCAAAAAAACAAAATTGGGGTAATAATAAAAAATTGCCAAAAAATCGGTTCTGTCTTAATCCGTATCAGACTTCTCAAAGACATTCTGTTTTTTCAGGGATTTATTTAACATTTTATATATTTGTTTTTTGGACAAAAAGTATTAAATAAGAAATTACTATTTTTATTATTATTATTATTTTTGGCCTTTTCTTTGTTTGGAACACTAGCTGATTAGTTCAACTGTTCAAGCTCTTCTTTTCTTTTCTTTTTTTTTTTCTTTTTTTTTTTGTCTCTTCTATAAATTGAAGAGAAATATATCTATACCTTTCTTGTTTTCGGTCATTTTGATTATAAGAACGAATTTTTTTTATTTTGGATAAAAACCAAATCACTATTGATTTTTTTTTTCTTCCTTGCCACACCTTAGATGGCTTGGTGCGAGGCCTACCTATCCTCACACTTTAGCTGCAACATATAGTAATACAAACAACTAGCTACGTCTAATGGTTAAGTTTTACATTGGTAAATCTAGTATCAAATCTTGTTTAGTTATAAGTCTAGGTTGAGTTGTCAAAAGTTCAAATCTTGTTGAAAACTGAAGATAAGAAGCTATCGGTTGAAACCTAGTCAAATGGAGTTCGAACCCAGTTTCAATGCATCTAAAGAATTGAGCTCTCGCGAGGCTCGGTTACGGTGGCAATCGAATGGAGGACTTCAAAGGATTAAAGATCAAGCTCCTGAGAGCCTTGATCGAAGACAATTCGAACGAGAGTTTTTCACAACTAGCTATAGAGATTTTCAGTTGCCGAAGAAGATTCAAATATGGTGTTCATTGAAGTAGATTTGAGATACCTGGCTACAATGGCAGCTGAACCCCGTTTGAATGCCACTTGTGATAAAGTTGTAAAACCTTATGTTAGTTCTTGTGTTGGCTTAATTCAGTTCCAAAATGCAGATGTTACTGTTCACGACTCAAACACTGATATAGAATGCTCAGAATCCAATCTCCACCGTTCATAATGTAGATTCATGTGTTATGAATGTTCCTGCAAAATTTCAGCTCAATCCGACCACAAACGCCCATCGATCGGAGCTGTTGATGAAGACTGGACAGGCCGGGTCCGGACCGCAATTCCCCGGGTCCGGACCTCATTTCCAAAAACTAAAATCTTGCTCCGCGAAGCCGTGTCCGGACCGCCCATTAACATGTCCGGACACCCCGTAAGTTTTAGGCCCAAAAACATGATTTTAAGTGGGTTAGGTCTAGGGTTTTGTCGGGGGTATATATACATCATTATAGAAGAGAGAAGCACGAATTTTCACCCCCAGAGAGTTCGTCGGAGGCTGTGCTAAGAGAGATCATATGTGGTGAGCGTTAAATTAAATCTCTTAGAGTTTTAGTTATTCCTTTGATAAATCTACGGTTGAAAAGTCTATCGGAAGGGTCCGGTAAAGGAGAATCAAGTTGAAGAAGATTGTGAGCAAGGAGACGAGTTGTAGGCTTGTCGATCTTACAGAGCCAAGGTCTTGCAAAGGGTTGTAAGTGTTCCTAGTGTCTGTAATCTCTGGATAATCTTTTGATAGTGATTTCCTGGGTTTGGCTGCCCCGGAGAGGTTTTACTTTTAGATCGGTTTCTAAAAGGTTTCCTCTTCGTAACCAAAATATCTGTGTCTGCCTCTTTATTGCTTTATATATTTTGGGTGATTGAATTGTTTATTGCTTCATAATATTAATTCCGCATAAATTGTGATAAAGAAGTTTTTGGAGTCGGCATAACGTTTTTCAATTGGTATCAGAGCGGGTTCACTCTGTTTGGATTAAATTCTTGAGTGAGATCTGTTGACTCCTATTTGCTATGAATACTTCTCAAGGGGAATATGATCTTATAAACTCCTTCAACAATTTGTTGAAAAAATTCACTCTTTTGAGACATCAATACACAAATTGTTTGGGGGATTTTCAAGATCTTAAACATGTGAATGAATCTATTGTTAATGAATTGTCTGAATCACATGTCCTAATTGATTCTTTGAAATCCGATAAAGAATCTTCGGCGAATGATTTGTCTAAATCACATATCTTGATTGATTCTTTGAAATCTGAGATTTCTGTGCTTGTTGAAAAGTCTTTATCACTTGAGAATGAATTGAATGTTTCTAAGGAACTCTCACGAAATTTCTCTAGTGATAATTTGAAAAGTTTTCTTTGTACTAAAGAATTTGTTCCTAACAAGCCTAGTATGATTGTTGATAATGTTGGTGCATCTACTTCATATGTTTCTAATGAGTCCTTGAATGTTGAGCCTGTGAATGTTAAAGAAACCAAGGCTAATTTTTCTAAGACTCCTTCAGTTAAACAAACTCAAGGTAAGTTTTTTCCTACATGCCATCATTGTGGGATTGTTGGTCACATTAGACCAAACTGTTGGAAATTCAAAGCTGCTCCAAAGAAAGAAAATCATGCAGCTGCTCCGACTCTCCATAGTAAGAAAGGTAAGAAAATTTATGTTAAGCATCATGCATCTTACCCTAAGCTTAGAGTCATGCATCCTCATAGAAAATTACCTTCACAAAGGTTTGTCCCTACATGTCATCACTGTGGCAAAGTGGGTCACATTCGACCTCACTGTTTTAATTTGAAACCTCATGTGCATATAAATAAAAATTCCTATTCTAGGAAAGAAAGTGAGGGTTTGGTCATAATGATGAGAGAAGTGCTATCTAGGCTAGATAAGTTTAAGCAAAGTCATAAGTCTAGACCTAAGATTTCTCAAGTTTGGGTTAGGAAGGATGATACCATTCACCCCTTGAGGGGGAGTGGTGATGATCTCACCTTATGTTAGGTGAGTCACCCACATGTCTAGGATTGTTTTTCTTGCATATCTTTGCATATCCTAGAGCATGTTGTTTTTTCGTTTTTCATTGCATTTTTGTTTTATTTTGTTTTGAAATTGTATTTTGTTTGTGTGCATTTCTTTTGTGAAAAATAACAGAAAGACAAAAATATTTTACTTTGGTTGTTTTTTTCTTTCTTTTCTTTATTTTGTCTTATGCACCTAGATAGTTCATTAATTTCTCATGTTGCTTTTTATGAATTTAATTCCTTACGTCTTGGAATGTTCTTAATATGCATGAGATGAAAATTTGTGTCAATGGACTTGTTTTTGTGGTTACCTAAAGCCTGAGCTTATGTGGTACT
The DNA here is from genome assembly GCF_965113065.1 of Corylus avellana. Lineage (NCBI taxonomy): Eukaryota > Viridiplantae > Streptophyta > Magnoliopsida > Fagales > Betulaceae > Corylus > Corylus avellana. Next base: position 16,453,409 of record NC_142500.1, on the reverse strand, counting down.
TTTTGCCTATGCTTTATCTCTTGTGCACAGTTAAGCTTAAATTGAGGTTTTGTTTCACTTTATTTGTGAGGTTTGTTAGGTAGCCATATGAGGTTTTTGACTAGTCATATTTTTCAAATTGACCACATGCTAGTTGAACCTAGGGCTTAAAAATTCCTGCTTTCTCTGTTGTGATAAGCACCAAAAGTTTAAGGACACTTTCTCAAAGAGAAAAATAAACAAAATAGTGAAACAAATAAAATCAAAAGATCATATTCCAAAAGGAATTTATTTCACTGTGTCAAACTTGTGCAAAATATTTTACAAAGAGAATTGTATAGGATGAGAGTGGCTAGGCCCTAGTATGATAAGGTTTGACTTTTGATTTGATATACTTGTCAAAACCTCATGGTGGTGAAACTTTCTCCTCATTTTGTAAATTGAAAATTTTTCTCTTTGGATGGCTTACCCACACACCACACAAGCATAGGTTGAATGGAACATTTTCTCGGCTTGGGTTAAGCAATATGAGTTTCTAGCCATTTCTAGTCTCATGTATATTTTGCATATTTGGAGCATGTTTGGATATTCATTGTGCAATACATGAGTCATTGATGTGTTATCATGTGTGTTCATTTAACTTTTAAGGGGGAGAAACATGCTTTGCATTTCCAGTTTTCTGTTGATAATTGAGTCATACATTGAGGGGGAGTTTTGCTGATGTTTCTTTATAATCACGCATTCTACGTCATTTTTTTATCATGAGTTTTATTTATGTCTTCTTGTTCCACATATGCCTTGATGTATTTTGTGAAGTGTTTCAGGAAACATGAAGACCTTTTGTCATTCTGTGACAAAAAGGGGGAGTAAATATGGGGAGATGATGGGATTGGCTCGACATTTTGGTTTTGTCACTGAATTGCCAAAGAGGGAGTTTGTTAGTTCTTGTGTTGGCTTAATTCAGTTCCAAAATGTAGATGTTACTGTTCACGGCTCAAACACTGATATAGAATGCTCAGAATCCAATCTCCACCGTTCATAATGTAGATTCATGTGTTATGAACGTCCCTGCAAAATTTCAGCTCAATCGGACCGTAAACGCCCATCGATCGGAGCTGTTGATGAAGACTGGACAGGCCGGGTCCGGACCGCAATTCCCCGGGTCCGGACCTCATTTCCAGAAACTAAAATCTTGCTCCGCGAAGCCGTGTCCGGACCGCCCATTAACATGTCCGGATACCCCGTAAGTTTTAGGCCCAAAAACATGATTTTAAGTGGGTTAGGTCTAGGGTTTTGTCGGGGGTATATATACATCATTATAGAAGAGAGAAGCATGAATTTTCACCCCAGAGAGTTCGTCGGAGGTTGTGCTAAGAGAGATCATATGTGGTGAGCGTTAAATTAAATCTCTTGGAGTTTTAGTTATTCCTTTGATAAATCTACGGTTGAAAAGTCTATCGGAAGAGTCCGGTAAAGGAGAATCACGTTGAAGAAGATTGTGAGCAAGGAGACGAGTTGTAGGCTTGTCGATCTTACAGAGCCAAGGTCTTGCAAAGGGTTGTAAGTGTTCCTAGTGTCTGTAATTTCTGGATAATCTTTTGATAGTGATTTCCTGGGTTTGGCTGCCCCGGAGAGGTTTTACTTTTAGATCGGTTTCTAAAAGGTTTCCTCTTCGTAACCAAAATATCTGTGTCTGCCTCTTTATTGCTTTATATATTTTGGGTGATTGAATTGTTTATTGCTTCATAATATTAATTCCGCATAAATTGTGATAAACAAGTTTTTGGAGTCGGCATAACGTTTTTCACCTTACGTGCATTCAAACCAGTCATTTAGCCATTTGAACGTCATGCCTCATACTATGTTTTTCATAAACCGACTGGCCCATTAAACCTCATTTTTTTTCAAGGTCTATATAAGCATTATAACCACAACTTTCACCAGAACATGGGGCCATTATTCTATATTCTTAGAGAGAGCTTTTGCATCCCTATGCCTTCATAATCAAACCTCTTCTAGATTTTGTTAAACCACACAAACTAATCAACCCTTTAGCTAGCGGAATTTCGGGTTGCTCTTGAATTAGGATCCTCTCCGATTCATTTAAACTGTATAATATCCAGTTAATTATATTGAAGGGATATTTTGTCACTTCAAAAAGTGAAAAAATAAAAATATTCCTCAAATATAACTAACTGGATATTATCCGGTTCAACTAAACTAGAGAAGATCCTATTATGTTGCTCTTAGAGTGGATTTTTGAGGTTGGGTGCTCTTAGAGTGGTTTTATTTTTGAAGAATTCTTTCAAAATGTTTTTATTTCGTCACCAAACTTCTTTGGTTCGATTGATTTTATGCTTTAGTTAATTTCGGCGATAGTGTTAGATTGTTAATTTTAAATTTATTGTGACTACCAAGAAAACACATTCACCACTCTAGGTGTTCTTTTTGTACGAAAGTATCAGCAAATGAAGCCTCCCATTTTTAGTAACAGGTAGAATGAAATGTAAGCCAAATTTTGCAATTCAATGTCTTCACAAATTTAGTGGAGTTCCCATGCAATTTATTTCAACTGCACCAAGATATTAACAAGGACGTATAGTATTAAATCAGTACGTAACAATGAGATTGACTTTACAAAAAAAGAATCTATAGCAAAGACTATAACAATAGAAGTGAGCATGCTGGAAGAAGAGTAAGGCAGGATCACTGTTCTTCCTGGTTTGTGAATGTTTGCTGATGGGAAAGCAGAGATAACTTGTTATCAATATCATTCAAACCATGGCTCTCCTGCCATTCACAATCAATGTCAATGTCAGTGCCATTCAAAGGAGAGTCATAAGCGTCCAGTTTGTGCATTTCTGATACTATCAGTGCATCCATTCTTGCCCGTTCGCGGTCTCTTGGGTACGTGCAATGGAGGAACGAGTAGACAAAGCAGCAAATTGCAGTTGGAATGCTAATTGTTAAGTAGAGTGCCTTGGCAAGTGATGCAGCATTCTCTTTATCTGTCCCAATTTCTACGGGGTTTGAAGATTTCCTATTTGGTTTATAACCAAAAACGTGCTGAGCCAAAATCCCAACTACAGCAGGAGCAAATGATGCTAGCATGGACTCAAATGATGAATCCAAAGCATAGATGCTTGTACGAGACTTCTCTGGGACTATCTCTGCAAATATCGGACTGTACACCATTTACATATATATCAACGAAATTAGTAGTGAAAATGTTAATTGTAACTTCATTAGTTCAAGTTGAAGTTGCATAGTAGAGGATAAGGATTCTTTCCATTTCATTTGAAATTGATTTAAAGTTAATGCATTCAACGGTGTACATAATGCCATATTATTTTAAAAGACGTGCCAACATTGACGCAATGTACATCGTTGGATGTACTAAATGGAGAGGATCCTTGTCTGAAAATATAACCCGCTGAACTTCAATATATGTTTCTAATTTAATAAGGATACTCCTAATCATAGTCATCAATACTTCTCAACCGTGGAAAAAAGTGCAGTGAAGAACATGTTTTCCGACACACTACCACAAACAATTTGAAAATACTAAAACACTAGAAAGAGAGAATGTGCAGAGAGAACATAATGGATTTAGTAGTAGGCATACTTGTTAGTTGCTGGAGCAGCCCAGGATGTGCAAAATCCAGTGATGAACAAAACCAGTCCATGCAAGAATGCAGTGGATGGATCATCAGGCAATACTAGTAGCAAAACTGCTGTTAAAGGAATGGCTACACCCGTGGTTATCTGTGACATAATTGTTCTTCCAGAATTGGGTAAACGTTTTGCAATGATATCCACCATCCATCCACCAAACAGACCACCAAGTGAAACACCAATCACTTGTATGGTCCGAAGGAATGCTGTCTTTTCATGGGAGAAACCTACAAGTTCCAACCACATTGGGGTAAACGCCCAAGCTGCCCCGGCAAATGATCCAGAAACACCTTGAGCCACAATTACCTGGAAAGATGGGATTCTAATTACTGATTTTGCTTCATTAATTAGATCCTTAACATCTGACCAGAAAGGCTTATGGACTCTATTTCTAGCTGAACTATTGCTATCAGAAAAATGCGGATCATTTGCAAATAGGCGGACTAATATACCAACTGTGACACTAATGATTCCAACGAGATGAAAAGAAAATCTCCAACCAGATATCCCCATGACAGAGGTTGAGGCCAAAAGGACAGCGCAAAGCCCACCAATGATGGATCCCAGGTTTCCTGTCAGTTGTAGCCATCCAAAAGCCAAACCACGGTTGCTTTCATCGGTTGAGTCCGCAACAAGGGACTGAATGGCAGGGATGACAATGGCAAGTCCAATTCCATTTAAACCCCGTGAGACTGCCACCTAATTAACCAAATGATTCGAAATGTTAAAGACTCTGCTGCAGATAGTGCTAAAGCAACATATGCAACTATTGAAATTTGTTTACAACTCTCTAGCATATTTCAAAGTTTGTTAAAGTTCTTGAAGCTTCAACATCAGTGAATGCAAGTATGCAACTCTTCCATTAGGACCTACAATTATAAGTTATTTGAGTTTCTTTCTTAATTCAAGGAATGGGCAGGCACCTGACACCTAGAAGCACCCAAATGCAATAAATCTGCATTTCCTTATTTTAAATGTTATAGTTCTTTCCTCATCAAAGCTCAGCTCTGAAAAAACTTTTATAAACCAACAATGATTCACAACTTGAGGATAGTATAAATCAACCAAGGGCTTTCATTTGAAGTGAGTCTAATTAATACACGTTTTAGCATATAAAACATGTAACCGACCAACAGTGAAAAGTTAATAGAACAGTTATGGATCTGCATAAATGAGAATGACAAAACAAAGAAGATAGCTCGAAAGCTCACAAATTTAATCAAACACAAGCAGGAAGAAAAAGTTGTATGGATAATGGATGGAATATATAGGTACCTGGAAGAAGGTGGAGGAGATGGCAACGAGAAAGGTGGCGGCGGCCCAGAGAAAAGCGCCGAGAGCAATGACATGGGCACGGTTGTGATGCATAGCCAGGTAAGCGGCGAGCGGGTAGCAAGAGGACTGCACCACGGATCGGAACAGAGTGAGCGAGCCCAACCCAGTTGGGTCGGTGTGCAGAGCTTCCCCTACCTCCTTGTACACTGCAGGTAACAGTGCCTCGTCGGCGCTCTCCATTATACCAGCCAGATTCACCAGCACCAATGTCACTGTCTCTGATTTCATTTTTCAAGCTGATCTGGAACACTCACACTCCTCTGTTTTCCTCTGTTTCATAGAGGGACAGGGCCTGGGTTTGACTTTTTAGTTGCAGGGGGTGTAGAGCTGGGGAGTGGGAGCTACAACAATGACGAAGGGTCCTGAGAGCGGGGTATTATAGAGAATAAACTGCTTTTATGGGTGTTTTGGTAAAATTGAAGGACATTGTTATAGGATAATCTTCTTTATATCGACGTGGGACATCGGAATTGGAACGCATCTTCATGCGCCTGCCCTTACGCACATGCAGTAAGAGTAGAACTGGCGTCATTATCGAGGTACCTGGAAGAAGGCGGAGGAGATGCCAAGTTGCCAACGCAGAAGTTGGTGGCAGCCTAGAGGAAAGCGCCTGGAATCTGGATACAAAAAAACAATCCCAGGTTACTTGGATTTGTTTCACAGAGGGAGAGGAGCTGGGACTTGGGAGCCAGGGAAAAAAGTGGTGGCACATCGCCTGGCAAATGATGGGCCTGGGCCAGGTGGGAAGTCGAGTTCGGTTATTCTGTTTTAATGGCATTTTTATTTGAATTTATTTATTAGATTTCTAATTTCAAGAATATAGTTATTTGATTTTGCCCAGATTCCAAATAGATCTACTCTCATTTTTTAGTCAAATGAATGATTTGTCAAATGTCATATGTGTTCTAGTTGACACGTCAGCGTTCATATGAACGCTTATATCATTAAGCATCAAGTAAAAGCCAAAAAAAAAAAAAAAGATTCACTTCTATAAACAAAAACCATCTTCCACGCCATTCTAATCTTCAAAATTTGTAACGTTAGAGGAAAAACAGTTAACTTTGATGTTGAGATAGACCTTAATGTGTCAAATGAGACACACGTGACAGATAGAAGAAACCGATGAAATAATAGAGAGATCAATTTAAAATATGGGCAAAACTTAAGGATCTTATTTTTAAAATTGAAAATTCAAGTAAAAAATTATAAAATACAGGTGAGAATTACAAATTTTATTAAAAATACAAATAAAAATTATATGAATTAAAAAAATAATAATAATAATTCTTCCAAGAGAAAAATTTATCATTTTTTGGATTTGTTTCCTGATCTTCATGGGTCGGGTTAACAAGTAGATCCTCATAACAACAACAAAATCTTTTCTTAAGACTCATACTTCTAATTTATAAGATGAAAAAAAAACACAACGATAAAGAATAAACAAGTAATACACTAGATAATGTTTAAGAAGTGCAATTTGGTCATTTCCTATAATACTGTACAATTTGGTCATTTCATCTCTCCATTACTATATGTACTAGGGCAGAACCAGAACCAGAAAGTTTGATCAGAGAGCCAAAGTATATGAAGAGAAGGGAAAGTAGAGGAGAGCGGGAGTGGGCCAAAAAAAGTTTTGGGCAGGGGAGGGGCCAATGAGCTTAAAATAATTTTTTTCTGAGGATTTGGGGGCCAAATTTTATTTTGGGCAGGGGCCAATGGGCTTTAAATGATTTTTCTTTTCTACTACCTAAAATATTTTTTCTAAGGAATTTGGGGGGGGGGGGGGCATGGCCTACCCGGTCCCTCCTAAATTCCTAATTCTGTCACTGATATGTACATTGTGATTTTCAATGGACCATTGCATAAGTTCATTCAAAATAAAACAATTTTTTTAAAAAAATAAATAAATAAATCTTAGCTCAAATGCTTCTTTCTCCTTTAAATAGGTAAGAGTATGAGCAACTCAAGATGTGTGCTTAATTTGTTAATAAAAAATGGGGAAAAATGTTAAATTAGTCGATGTGATTTGAGGTTTGTGACAAATAATTCTATGTGGTATGAGTGTGATACAAATGACTCCCATCGTGCAAATTTTAATCTTTTTTTCGGTGGGATTATTATGAAATTACAAATTTAAAAAGGGGGATTAGTGCTCTTCGGAGGTGATTCGGCAACTCCCTTGAACCAACCCCTCGAGGCGGTTCGAAAAAATGGCTGGAGAGAATTATTTATAAAGATGAATCATATTAATTTTACCGGGTAATAACAAGATTGATATACAAGAATCAATAAACTGATGAAGCTTTTTCATTATTTGACTTTATTGTTCTCCCATACTTGAGAATTTTAGCTAAGATGAAAGCAGAGTAGAATTCTCATCATTATCATTCAACACAAGGCTCTTTTCCACTTTAAAATCTGCCTCTAGCTGTTGCATTTCGGATTCTATCAATGCATTCATTCTTGCCCGTTCACGGTCTCTTGGGTATGTACAATATAGGAAGGAGTAGATGAAGGCACAGATTGCCATGGGAAACCCGACTGCTGTGTAGAGTGCCTTGGCGAGCGACGCAGCATTTTCTCTATCTGTTTCAATCTCTACAGCGCTTGATGACCCTTTTGGAATCGGTTTATAGCCATAAATATGCTGAGCCAAAATGCCTACTACGGCGGGAGAAAATGACGCCGGTACCGTCTCAAATGCTCGATACAAAGCGTAGATGCTCGTACGGGACTTCTCTGGAACTATCTCTGCAAATATGGGACTATCAAGAAAAGTCAGTATCTTCAGTATCTCTAATTCCTCTGTTTACTCTGCTTTTGTATTATATATGAGTTTTTTCACTTGCAAACACCGAAAACAGAACGCCCTTTTGTTTCTCAAGATTGAAAAGGCAAAACATAATTGATCTGAGTATATATATATATATATATATATATATATACGTACTTGTTAGTTGCTGCATTTTCCCAGGAGACGAAAAATCCGAGAATGAACAAGACCAGCCCATGCATGAATGCTGTGGATGGATCATAAGGCAATAGAAGGAGCAAAATTGCAGCAAGAGGAACAGCCGAACCCGAGCTTATTTGCGACAGAATAATCCTTCCAGAATTGGGTAAGCGTTGTGCAAGAATATCACCCATTTTTCCACCAAACAGGCCTCCAAGGGCAAAACCAATTGCAAGTATACTCCAAAGGAATGCTGTTTTTCCATGGGAGAAGCCTATGAGCTCCAGCCACATGGGGGTGAATGACAAAGCTGATCGAGGTAATGAGGCAGAGACACCTTGAGCCACAATTACCTGAAAAGATGGGATTCTCATGACAGATTGTGCTTCTTGAATTAGCTCTTTAACGTCCGACCAGACATTCTTTTGATTATCATGAAAAACTCGAGTCTTAGAAAAGCGTGGATCCTTTGCAAAGAGGCCGACAAATATCCCAACAATGACACTTACGAAAGCAACCCCAAGAAAAGCGATTCTCCAACCAGGTATGCCCATGACTGATGTTGAGGCGACAACAACAGAAGAGAATCCACCAACGATGGAGCCGAGGTTTCCTGTAAGGTGCAGCCATCCAAAAGCCATGCCACGATTGCTGTCATCGGTTGAGTCGGCGATGAGGGATTGAATTGAAGGTATGACAATGGCAAGTCCGATTCCAGTTAAACCCCGTGACACTGCTACCTAATTATACCCAAATCATCCCAATCTGTTATAATCAAAGAATGCAACTATTCCATTACAACTTCAACTTTCTGAGCTTCTTAAGTTCTTAAGTTTTTCCAAAATCTGTTAAAATATGCTGCAATTCTTTCCTTATCAGATTTCAGATACCCATGTTGTCATTTTTTTTTCTTTTTTCTTTTTTTGGTGAGCAGAAAAAAATAATAATAATAATAATCCATCTTGCTGATTTCTTAAACCAACTCAAGAAAGTAGTAGATGGGTACAGATCTACAAACCCCAACAAGCGAACAAGAAAATCTACAACATTATACTATATATATCAATAACATTTTTCAGAGAGTTAAATACAAGCAGGAGAAAGAGTTAGATAGAGAGACCTGGAAGAAGGTGGAGGAGATGGCAACGAGAAGGGTGGCAGCAGCCCAGAGAAAAGCGCCGGCGGCAATGATGTGAGCACGGTTGTGACGCAGAGCCAGGTAAGCGGCCAGTGGGTAGCAAAAAGATTGCACTATGATTCGGAACAGAGTGAGCGCGCCCAAACCAGTTGGGTCTGTGTGCAGAGCAGCTCCTACCTCCTTATACACCGCTGGCAACAACTTCTCATCAGCTTTCTCCATAATACCCGCTAGATTTACCAAAATTAATGTCAAAGTATCTGAATCCATCTCGACGGGTCAGCTTCAAATCAAAATCCTCTGTTTTTGGACGGGCGGTGTGAGGGCTGACTTTGCTGGAAGGGAGTTCGATTGGCTTTAATCAAAGTCCTGTCTGTTTCTTTCTGCTCTGTTTTTGGAGGGCGAAGTGATGGTTGACTTTCTTGGAAGGAGTTTGATTGGGTAATGGTGTAGGGGTCTTGAACTTGTTGACCGGAAGATTTGCGAGAATCAAAGGTTGTCCTACTATCAAAGGTTGTTTGTTGCAACTTGCGTAAACTTTGGGATGTGTCTTAGGTTAGGACACTGAACTTTGGGAGTCTAACTGTACCTTTCAGGATTGAATGCAGGCTCAATTTGACCCAAAAAAAAAAAAAAAAAAAAAAAAAACTCTCATACTATTCCTACCAAAATCAAACACATTAATCACTTTTTCTTACTATTAAAATAAAAAAATTACTATAAAACAAATTTTTTACTTTTTCGTACAAAACGATATACTTTTTTCTCACATCAATCAAATCTACTATAATTTCTATCCACTTCATTTTTCAAGTCCTTTGCCCAACACACCCTCCGATTTCCAAAGAAATTAACTTTCCTACAGACATCTCCAACAATCATTTCTCAAAAAAGAAAGAAAAATCCCATAATTCACTTGAAATTTCACACGTTTTTAAAATTAGTTTTTAAGATTAAAAAACTTTCGATTTAAGGTATCAAACTTTTAATTTTTTGAAATATTTTCTATCGGTAAAGATTTTTCGCTAGATATTATCAACATACTCAATTTTTTTAATAAAAAAATTGCAAATATTCATACATAAGTATTTTTGCAAATTTGGTTGAATCTTTGCAATTTTTTATATTAGAAAATACTTCATTTTCTACCTTAAAGTGATTTTAAAAAGTGGGAAGATGAGAAAAGAATGAGGGGAAGATGTGTAACATTTCTCTTTTTAATTTTTAATTTTTTTTATGATAAAAAATTGGTATTTTGAAATTTTTTACAAAATTTAATGGATGGATAACATTGTAAAAATTTGAAAATCCGATACACTAAATTTAAAGTTTTTAAACTTTGAAGAATAATTACATAGCAATGAAAGTTGAGAAGGAATTCAGTGAAGTTTAAAAAAAGAAAATAAAAAATAAGGTTATAACAATCACCATTCTTCAAATTCAAAATAAAGGCTTGCAAATAGCAATGCCCGAATTTAAAACAAAAGCAAAACAAATTTTTTTTTTGACATGTCTGTACAAGAAGGGGGAGAGGGATTCGAACTAGTGCTCCGCTTTATTATGCATAGTCCTAACCGATTGAATTACCTCTTGGGGACGCAAAACAACATATTGAGTTGAGTTGAAAGAGATTAATAGATATTTGGGATGAAGTGAACCTAGGGGGTGTTTGTTAAACACCCCAGCACTGTTCATTTTACAGGACACTGTTCATGGATAAAAAAAAAGAAAAAAAATAATAATAATAATTGGTATGAAAAAATGAAAAAGTGGTATTGAGAAGTAAAAAAATTTGTTTTGTAGTGATTTTTTTATTTGAATAGTAATAAAAAGTAAATGATTAGATATAAAAAGTGAGTGATTTGATATAAAAGTAATAATATTTTTTTGGGAAAAAAATGAAGTAAATAGTGTGGTGGATGTGGGGGAATGTGAGGGAGTTTAACAAACACCCCCCTAGATGCTCCCTCTCTTGTTTTTAATTGATGGGGTGTTCTCTAAAACCCAAGTCAGGTTTGAGATTGGTCATGTAAAATGAAGCCCAAGACTGCTCAAGTGGACTAGCCCATGAGGATGTTTTGTTTTCCATTTCCCAGATTTAGACCCAACCCCATATAAGCTTATGTTGTTCTTGGTTACCCAATAAAAGAAACAAGTAAATTTAACGGGCAACTTTTGACTACAATTGAAAGTTCAAGAGTTTAAATTGAGAAATTTTAAAGTTTTGGGACTTGTCAAATCGTATGATAATTTAAAAATTTAAAATAAAGTTACTCCAAAATTAAATAATATTGTGCCCTTAGAAAAGAAACAAGTAAATAAAGCTGTTGACCTCAAAAACTGTATTACCATTTGAAATTTTTTGTTATTAAGTTGTCTAAAATTTTGCATAAGAGACAGGAGTTACAAGGCCTATTTATCCCGCACAGGTGAGTCCTGTATTTTATATTGCTCAAGACAAATGAACCTTATAACTTTTTAAGTTGTTTGAATTTTTATGAAATTTAGACGACCTAATAACGGGAGATCATCATCTTCTTCAACATGGCATGTTTTTCTTTTGACGCCAAAAAAAAAAAAAATATATATATATATATATATATATATATATAATAAAATAAAATAAAGGTATTTTGAAGAAATTATTAATGATGAATATAATTGTTGACGGAACGTTAAACACAAAACGGAGTTAGGGAAGAGGTCGCCATCATGAACTGTCAGTATCAAGGGATGGGTAACAGTGTCCGTACAGATGAGGGAGCAGGTACAATCCACTGGGCTAGGTGAGGTGGGGGGTCCACTGAGACATGGACGGCCTATCATCATCATGACACGTTAACTCCCTCCGCTGTGGTCGGGCCCACCTAATTAATTGTAACACGTGTACTTTCCCGCTTGGTTTTTGCTTTTCGGGCTTGTGGTAAAAGCCTGAGGTGGAGCTGACGTAAGGGCTTCTCCCTCTGACAAAAGAGATAAATACAAAAATTCAATTATGAGCTTCGCTTTTTTTAATATTTTTATTTACTCTGATAATTCTACATTATACTTGTCAATCTAATATAAATAATTAACTTTGGAAGTGTGGGTACCAAACTGTACCATTCAAACTATGCTCTCTTACTTGATTATAAAAAAAAAAAAAAAAACTATGCTCTCTTACTTACCAAAAAAAAAAAAAAAACCCTATGCTCTCTTTGTTAAAAATTTTTAGTTTTTTATTTTTTTTAAAAAAAACAAAAACATTAATAAACAATTCAAACACAAAACACTTTTAAATATACAAATAATTTTCATCATTATGTTACATAATGACACCTTTTCAAACTTTTTTTAAAAAAAAAAAAACCAAAAAACTTTAACAATCAGAGCCAAAAGTGTCTTTTAGATCCTTTAAATAATTTTTTTTTTTTTTTATTCAAATAAGGAGGAGTTTATGATATAGGTCGAGCAGCCACAATGACATGGGCACCCCAATAAAGCTCCTATAGAAAAAGTAGTACAAAGACATTAGGCAATTGTTTTATTTATAATCCCAAAAAAATCATAAACTAGCCGGGCCTTTGTATGGGCCGCACAAAGCGGTGACAAGGGACAAGATGACTCAATAAGGAGTTCAAAGTGGTGAAGGCAATAACCCTCGTTAAGAGGTTGTTGCAAAAAATGTATTGCATAAAACCAGATGGGAACCATTGAAGGACAAACACCAGCAACAAAAATTTTCTCCACAAGATTGAACCACGCAACATCATGGAAACAATAATCCACAGAAAAATACACTAAAATACAACAGGAAATACAGAAAAACTACAAAAAAAAAAAAAAACTACTTAGAACAGTAGCACCGATGAAGGACGGGCAGTTGGAGGTTTCTGGTGAACACAGAAGATGCACGTGCCGATGAGTGGACAGTAGGACAGAAAGCGGCTAGTGACTACCGAAAGTTGGGAAGCCAAGGGAGGAGGTGGATAGGCGCGTTGTTCAAATATTGCTATTTTGCAATTTACATTAACTTTAGTTCCAAGTGGATGTTGTTCAAATATCTATATATAGGGTTAGGTTGGACTTTAACATAAAGCTTTAATATATAGATTAATTTGTTATAAATTATATTTTCATGCTATTAGCTGTTGAAATAAAATTTTAAGAATAACATAAATACCTTGAGAACCACCGGTGAAATGATTATTTTTAGTATAGGTACAAACCTACGTAAATAAATAAATATATATATACGTAAGTTTCATTATATGTCTATGTGCATATTGGTATAAAATAAATGATACAAAATTTATAAATCATAAATGTATACAAAATTTACTCGTTGTCTTTAAATGGAACTTCAATTTCAAATACAAAATTTTTCTAATTTGTTATATATAGACACGCAAAAAAAAAAAATTAAAAAATAAATAAATAAATAAAATTGAACCTATTTTTTTGGCCCATGAATCTTCTTCACATCTTTGATGTTACGCATGAGCATTAACTCTTATTTTCCTTCTCGAAATAATAGACGCCATAATGCTAAAACGCCATAATGCCTAAATCTCTTTCACATCTTTCACATCTTAGTTTTTCGATCGTTTTGGGTAGGAATAGATTTAGCCATTTTAGGGGCAGATTTGTACTTTTATGGCTATTTTTGTGTTGGGGTTGAATTTTCTTTGTTTTTTTTTATTGTCTGTACTTTTGTTTGATCAAGAATTGTCTAGACATTAAGCTTGTGGATGTGATATGTTTTCAGAGCGAGGAAGATGAGTTACATATACATTGAGTTGAATTTATTTAGAACAGATCTGATGTTACAACTAAAAAGTAGTCATAAGTTAGTAAATATTAATGTCTTAAATAGGTCTTGAATATTTGATTTTTATATAAACATCTATGATTTGTAACTTCGTTGCTTCGGCTATGATTTTTCAGAACTTTTTGTTCTGTAATGTAAGAGCGTTATTCTTGTAATTCTTCTTCAATAAGACTGAAATTCAAAAACAAAAAAAAAATGCCTAAAACATTTCTGATTTCTTTTTTCTTTTCTCTATAATGTTTAAAATTTTGTTTGAATGATAATTGTGTCATGTATTTTAGTGTGTGAAAACTGAAAAAGTAGTGAGTGTAAATTTGTTTACATGATTTCACTTGTTACGAGGCAAAGTGTTTCCACTTGGCCTAAAGTCAATCACCTCGATAAAACAAACAATTGGCATTTGTCAAAAACAACCTCAAAAGTCAACCATAACCTTTTTCTTTTAATCTTTACATCCTTCCCGGCCAAAATATATATAAAGGCATCCCCCTCGAAGTTCACATCCCGATAGCCGATATGACAATACCCACAATTTTTTGTTCTCCTTTTCGGAAACTATTTTTTTTAAGCCTTGGCCTTTTTTCTGGTGACTCCAGCCAATTGCCCTCTCAACATTGTAGTGGGGAAAAGAGTCAATGGCAATGCCCTATAGCATGGGATAGAATAAAAAGAAAAAGAAAAAGAAATATAGCATGATATATATATATTATAAGCTCTTTCCAAGAAAGATATATACTTTATTTGAGCTTCCATATAAAGTCGAAGATTGTTGGACCGCATGACTGCTACCCTTTCTTATGAAGGGTACGTGCCCTGGCCCCTGAAAGAAACATGGGGGCTCTTCTTTTAAAAAAATACTTTTAAAATAAATGTCCACTTTTCTACGAATTGAAAATCTCATTTCTTTATTTGTTATTCTTGTTTTCATTAAAAGTCGTGTCTACCATTTATATAAAACAAATAACATTTGAGATTTTTTTATTTTTTATTTTTTAATTTTTTTTTAATAAATATGGGATTGAAAGTGTAGTATGAGTATATGACAATGAAATATAAGGGTGTTAAACGAGCAAATCGTTCGTGAGCGAGTTCGGGATTAGTTCGTGTTCTACTCGATTATTAAATGAGGCGTTTCGTGAACATAAATACTGACTCGAATATTAAACGAAGAAAGCTCGGCTTGACTTGGTTAGGCTCGTGAGCAGCTCGTATAAGGCTCGAATTGGTAGTTGTTCACATAGTTGCTCATATTAATATTATATATATATATATATATATATATATATATATATATATATATATATATATATATATTTTCCTAATAGCATCATTTTATTATAAAATGATGCATATCTTCTCTTTTCGAAACCAAGTGTTTTGTTGTCTTGACTCAGGTCAAATACTCGACTAGCCAGTTTAAGCAAATGCTCATGTGCAACTAACGTCTTGAACCGTTTAAGAGTATTTGAAGTTTAAATTTATAATAAAATAAATAAATTAAATATAAGAGCCACCTCGTTCGACTTATTATGAGCTCAAGCTCGGGCTCAATTTTTTGGCTCGTCCTTAAGCTCGACTCGAGTTCGAGCTCGAATAAAATTTAAACGAGCTAAGTCCAAACAAGGGAAGCTCATTCAAGTTCGACTCGTTTACACCCCATTGAGATATAAGTAATGGGTTTTGATAGGGTTGTAGATAAATGTGCATTGAGAAGCATTTTGTGTTTTACATTGGTTGTTTAGGGTCTTTAAGTTGGGAATATAAAACAAAAGAGAAAAAATAAATTCGTGAACAAACATGGCCATCTAGACAAATTAAATGACAATAAAGGAGTTGTCCTCTAGAATGAAATTGTCCAAATCCATTTACGAGTGTAAATGAACAAGTTTGTTCGACAATCCGCTTGATACCCACTCATATAAACTCAACTTGAACTCAGTTCGCAACAGCAAAAATATGCTCAATTATTAAATAATGTATACCAGTATAAGTTCCATTTGACTCGTTAGCCTGACTCGACTGATGTTTGTGGGCCTAGCTTGTATGAAGTTTGGTTTGACTCATTAGCTCGACTCGGTTAACGCTCATGAGCCTAAATCGTATAAAGTTCAGCTTGACTCATCAACTCAACTCAATTAATGTTTGTGAACATAACTTGTATCAAAACGAACCATTTTCATAGTTTCATAGGATGATGAATCAATATTGGCTTGAAGTCTAATTCGAAACCCTAGCCTCCATTTTCCTGTTTGTTAAGTTTATATTTTGTTTCTATATTGTTTAGTTTGTTTAGTGTGTAGATGAAGTTATAAAATTGGTTTTAATTTTAAAAATTTTTTTTTTAATTCATTTTTTATTTTAGAAAGGTTGGGACTTTATGTGTTACACGAAATTTTGTGGCTTAATAGTCAATTTTATTTTATAAATGACCATCGATGTTGTTTGGAGTATTACATTAATTGTGCTTAAGGAAAATCAATTTGATTATCTCGAATCAATGTCATAGAACAACCAATCTCATGAAGAACGAGTTTAGGTTAAACCTACTCAAACTTTGATAAATAATGATGGAATAGGATTAAGAAAATCCTCAAGAATAAAGAGACCAATAATTCATAATGATATATTGTAGACTTCCAAGAGTATGATTTTGATGTCAGACTTAAGGATGATCCAAACTCATTTTCACAAGCCATGAATGGAGATAATTCCACGTTTGGTTCAACGTCATGAAGGAATAGATGAAATTCATGGCTAAAAATTAAGTATAAGATTTTGCTGACTTAATACAAGGAGTTGTAGCCATAGGTTGTAAATGAGTTTACAAAACCAAAAGACATGCTTGTTGTAAAGATGAAAGTAATAAATTTAGACTTGTAGCAAAGAGTTTTACTCGAAATGAAGGCATCGATTGTCATGAAACATTCTCTCCGGCATCTAAGAATGATTCATTTAGAATAGTCATGTCATTATTAACCCATTTTGATCTCGAACTACATCAAATGGATGTGAAAATAACTTTTCTGATTATGGATATATAAGAGGAGGTTCACATACCACAACCTAACAGATTTGGTAATAAGAGTTAGAAGGCTTACAAATTAAGAAAATATATTTATAGGAAATGCTAGGTGTTTTTCTAGTGTTATCCTGGTGTCTTCCCAACTGTAAAGTGACTTTTAAAATTATCGTTGGATTTGAGATTATCACTATTGACTTATTTATTGGCGATTTTAAAAGCCACATCACAATTGGGAGGACACCAGAAAAACACTAGAAGAACACCTAACATTTCCCTATATTTATGGGTTAAAATACGCCTCTCACCTGTGGAATATAAAATTTTACAAGATTAATACTTTGTACAGTTTTTTTAAAAACATTAGTGATACCTTAAGATCAATTGGAGTAAAATTATCTTTCTAGATCTATTGTAGGTGATATTTAGCTTGCAAGCAATGATTTAAGTTTGCTACAAACATTTTCTCTTACAAAACTTTGAAATGAAGGATTTGGATCAAGCTTATTATATTATTGGCAAAAAGATTCACAGACATAAAAAAGAAAATAAAAAATATTAAGATTGTCTCAAAATGCCTAAATTAATTAATTTTTTTTTAAAGATTAATAATGAAGGATTGTGGTATTCAGTAAAGATTAGTGTCCCCAAATTCTAATATTTTTCCTTTTCGGTATTTTCTTTATTTTTTTTTCCCTTTTTTCAAATTTCTTTTGCCTCCTTTTTTTTTTTTTTTTTTTTTCTCCTTTTTTCGTTTTTTGAAATTTTTGTTTGAATTTTTTTTTTTTATCTTATTCGCTTTAGTAGTTTAGCAAGGTTTTATTGTAAAAATTGCTCATTTAGGAAGGATATTGTAAGAGCATTCCTATTCCTAGTGAGCTATTCAAAGTTTAGCCAAATTTAAGAAAAAAAAAAAAAAAACAATTTTTATTATTTTAGCCTGCCAGTTTTCAAAAGCTCATTAATTAAACCCTCTAAATATTTCTCTGCTTCATAAAACCTGTCATCTGCATGTAAATTATTTGGACAAGTCACAAACTCTCTCAAACTATCACTTAATCATTAATATTTTTTTAAATTATTAAAAATTATCAGTGTCATTTTAAGGCCAATAAAAAGATAAAAAATCTTCTAAAAATTTTAATAAAAAATAAGAATAATTGTTGCGAAACCCAAAATAAATCTTAATTCACATAGAAAAAAAAAAAAAAAAAAGTATTCATTAATATTCTCTGGAGGAGAATATAAATATATTATTGCTCTAGGAGTAAGGAATAATTTGTTGTGTGACTGATGGGAGTTTCACTGCAAAATCTGATGATGAGGATGCGGTGGATGCTGTGATCCTGACTGTTGATTGGAGGACAGTGGGAACAAAACAAATGAAAGTTGGGTCCCACTGTCAAATCATAGGTCGGTTAGAAGATATGAAGGGCGTGGATTGTTTGAGAGTATGTATGACATCATCATTTTTACTATGCTCATAGGTTGTTTGAGAGTGTATTGGGAAGTGACTCACCGAAAGCTGTTGCCCTTCCATCCAATCACATCCTACTCAATTGCCAGCATCTCACACTTCCTTATCATTCCCATTTTACTCTTTTTTTATTACTTGCCAACGCTTTTTACCCCCTTTTTTTTTCTTTATGAATAATATTAACTTGTTATCAATCAGCTAAAAATAATTTCTTTTAAGCATACTTTTTATTCACTTTACAAAGATGTTTTTTCTTCGTTCAAATAACATAAAGAACAAAAACATGACATCAAAACTAACGAAAATTAACATGTTACAATTTTAATAGATAGCATTTTCAAACCATTTAATACAATGAAAGCTTAAATTATGTAATTTTAGAATTTGCAGGGAACCTTATCTTAACCGTCCTTCCAAAATTTTCAAAATTTTCGAATTTGAAAGTCACTTGCTAAAAACGTGACAGGTTATTGAAATAGTTAAAACAAGTAGGCTCGATATCGGAGTAGGACTCTATGCAATTACGGTTTTTCCAAACCATTTGATACAACAAAAGCTTAAATTACGTGGTTTACTTTGGCAATTATGGAGACGGTTTCGATGGAGCCCACTTACTCCAACAAGTAGGCTCCATTGAGATGACCTGAACAAGGGATCTGATCTCGATCCTTCTCTAGGGCATCATAATATTCACTCCCCCTTTCCATGGATCCCCTACATTAATAACACATGTAGCCACCCACCTTCCTTTTTCATTGTAATTGTTTGATTTTGGTTTGGTTTCTTGTTGTTTGATGTAAAGAACTGAGTTCTAGCTTTCTTGCTGGTGTGTTTGAGTGTTTTGTTTATGTTAAAGTAAAATTGAAAAAAAAAAAAAAAAAAAAACCACACAAAACAAAACTTTTAGAACTCTAAGCACTCAGAAGCTCTCCCTATCGTACGACTTTCCCATCATAGTCCCCATTATACCCATTGAGTTATGGAGATCTTTGATGATGGATGAATGGAAATTGTGTGTGTAATTTTTATTTCAATAAGACAACTAAAAAAATTTCATGGTCGTTTTTTGAATCTCAAAATAATGAAAAAACAAAAAAGAAAGAAAATAGTTTTGGTTAGATATAAATTATCTCTCTTGTTTGTTTAAAATTTGATTATTAAAATCAAACAACTTTTCATTTAAAGACAAATATAGAGTTTTCATAAAATACGACAACGTAAAAGTATTTATAAATTAGAAAGAGACTTTTCCACCATAATAGATTCCTAATCGCTAATTCTTGTTTTATATTCTCTTGTCCTACACTAAAATCGTGTAAACACAATGTAACATACGATGACATATATGGACATACTTAAATTACAAGGCTCATAATATTCACGAATAAATTCTGCATGTAAAAGAGGTTTAATGTTGTCATTATGAGAGTTCTTTTTTTTTTTTTTGGGGCTTATACTTTTATGTTTTTTACTCACGTTCCTTTGTATTTATATGATGACTACTCGTTAGATTCAAAACTATTATTAGATCGAAAGACTTTTTTCGAACCCCTAAAAACCCTATATTGTAAAAATGCCCTAAAAGATTCAAATTTGCAAAACTACCTTGGCTTGGTCGATTGAGCATCAACCGAGCATCCCGAGAAGGGCTCTCGGGTATCCATGTTCTTAATTTACTCCGTTGATTGGTATACCCGATCAACAAACGGGTGTTTGGCAATATTTTCTAGCGTGGACAACATTCAAAAATTCCTCTTTTCCATTATTTTTCACTCTAACCATCGACCAAACATTCCATACTACTCAAACAAGATCAAAACAGCATTTCAAAGTCATCCCAACCACTCTAAAATCCAAACACCATTACAAAAACTCTAGTTTTTTGTCCAAAAATTCATTTTCAAACTCTTTTAACAATATTGTAACACCCTAATAACACTATTTCAACTACATGCAAGTTTACACAATGTTAAACTCGCATTTTGGGTTTATCACTATCAAACCCCCAAAAACTCTAGCTTGTACCAACCTCCCATTCCAACAACATCAATACAGCTTCCACAACACTTCCAAGCACCAACACAATCATACCTTAACCCTCTTTACAACATCACAACATTATCATAAATTCATAACTCAATAACTATGAAAATGGAGGGATAGAGAGAACAAGAACCATACATTTTATAGCCTAATTCCTTGAGACTCTTCCTCTTTCTCACTTTATAAACCTCTGTTGATCTTACCTAAAACTCAAGCTCTTCACTCTCAAACTCAGATTCTAACTTTTTTACGAACTCAGGCAATTTTTCTCAACATTACGAGCCTCCAAATAGGCTGATAAGGTCGATTAGTGCAAAACTGCGTTGATCAAGCTTAAAACTCCATCGACCAAATTGTCCCAAAACAGCGACAAGCTTGGTTGATTGAACCCACATAACCCTTGTCTGTACCATTAGTTTCTTGCAAAAATTGAGCTTAACACGTGGAACATTAACTTGATCGACCGGGTCTCATTCTCAGTCGATCAAGTCTTGTGTAGAAAATCCTAATTTTGCATTTTCGACCTTGTTTTTCATACAATTTCATCCCAACCCCAGTCGGCCTTCCCATACTTTACTATATCTATCTTACCTTTGTTAGTGTCGTACATCTTATTTATTTTTTAATATTCTTAAAGTGTCTATTTTATTTCCGTGCGTTACAAGGCATGTTAGACACTTTATGCCACTGAGAAGAGGGGAGGAACGTTCATGAACATGGTATACAACTTGGGTGGGAGACATGTGTGTTTGTGGGTGCAAGTTTAATAGACATCTAAGACATGTATGCAGAGTGTGGTTGGATATAAAATAATATTTAAATAAAATAGAGAAGAGAATAAATAATTAATTAGAATACATATTAAAAAAGTAAATAGCTAATTAACCTGAAATAATTTTTTTTAAGAGCTAAAATAAAGAAGTTTGATGGAGATGTCTCCTACCTCCGAGCATAATATGGAATCTTTAACCCCATATATACCCAAGAAAATAATAATTATTATTATTATTAATTAATTAAAACAAGTACTATTTTTCGACACAATAGCCATCAGTGCGTTAATTAATTGTTAAAGAAAAGTAAACTATTTTGGTTAATGATGGTAAGTTTGGTTCTGTTCGTACTTTGATTGGAATTTCTGTATTTTTTAATTGAAGAAATTAGGGAAGGCAGTGGGACCGGGGAGTTGTGTGGGGTCAGAAGCTGACTCAGTTGCCATGATGTCGTTAATACGGGCTAGGGAATTGGCATCATGAAGAGGGAGCAAACATGATGAGAAAAAGGACGGTTGCATTTGGAAATGGGCCCACACAACCCCTCCACCCTTTTGTCTCTTTCAATGTCAAAGGGCTTCCCTACACCATGGTGAGCTTTTGCTGGGAGACAAACCCAATCAGTGGCGCACACCGATGCCTACTCACATGCACCCACTCCGGCTTATACGCCTAAAAATATTATGGGTTAATATTTTTTATATTATATTTGGTAATATTATTTTATAAATTAATAATTAAATTTGTAAATTTTTGTAGACTTTATATAAATTAATGGTGAACTCTATAAATTTAATTATTGATTTATTGAATTTATAGAAAAATATGAGATAAGTATGAAGAACTTATTAACCTCAGCATTTTTCTTTCTTTCGTGCACTTGCCATGTCTACGTCGAATAATGCTAGACAATCTTATTTTCTCACGCTTTTACGCTCGCTAAGGTCATTTTTAAAAATATTATTAAATTTGAAATAAATTACTATTAATTTTTAATCTAAGAAAAAATTAAGAGTTATATTAAAAAGTGTGAAAATAAGAACGTAAGAATGAGAGTGCATTTCTCATGTTGTAAATGTTTGGTAATACACTTTTTTACCTCAAAACAAAAAATTAACACAAAACGCTCACGAAAAATTTAAACTTTTTTTTTCATCTTTATGTCATATCAAAATATATTTTTAATCAAAACACAAAAACATATCTTAAAAAAAGGCTATCAAATATGTCCTATATTTCTGTCTCATTAAACTGATATGACAGTTTTCATTGACTTATATATATATAATAACTAATTTATTATTTATTCAATGAAGGATTACTTGCCTACATTATGTTTGTCGTGTGTGAGGGTGAAAAAGAGAGTGGAGGGGCATCATTATCTACTAATGCTCAAGCTAAATTGATTAGCAGTAACAAATTACAGACAATATCCACTCATTATTGGGTGTTCATGAATTGAGGGGTCTTATAGATATGAAAAAAAAGGGAAAAATGTGGGATTCTGTATTTTGGACAAAAGAGATATTGATTGTTATATCAAATTTCCCATGTATATCAAAGTACTTGCTTAAAGTTAAAATCATTATTTAACTTTTGAGATTCCAATAAGAGAAAGACACCTATGTCGAGTACCGTTAAAAGTTTTTTTTTGTGTCATTTAAAAAATGAGATGACTTTTAAAATTATTATTGTACTTGTAATTGATCACTATTAATGTTGATCAAATGATAATTTTAAAAATTACATCATTTTATAAAGAATACGAGAAGGACACAAAAGGAACATCTATAATTACTTGACCTACGTCTGTATCAACTATATACTTTCTCATATTTGCTATCCTTTTTTATTTTGGTTTGAGTCTTAGGGCATGTTTGAGTGTGTGTTTAAAAGGCTTAAAAGTGTCTTTAATACTCAAAAAGCCCGTCTGAAAAAAAAAAAAAAAAAAAAAAAAAAAAAAAGAGAGAGGATGTTACATACTTTAATGACTAATATAATAAATGTCACGGCAGGCATATAAGACCTCGAGTAAAAATTATTGTATGACTTCTAGTCTCTTTTTCTCTGACATGTAATGAATCATTAAAGACTTATGTACATGGAATGATGATTATTTAGGAATACAAATCATATTGTTAGAAATACAAGAAGTTAGAATGTAATGTTTATTATTAATTTATATTTAGGGCTTGTTTGGAAATGCCTAAAAGTGCTTTTAATACTTAAAAAGTCCGTTTGAAGAAAAAAATACTCGTTTAGTAAAAAAATTAAAAGCGCTTTTAAGGGTCCAAAAAGCCTAAAAATTGCCAAAACGCACTTTTGGCAAAAGCTTAAAAGTGAAGTTTTTGCCAAAAAACATTTTTTGACTTAAAAGCTATATTTCTCAAGCGCAATCCCAAACAGATTCTTAATGACAACACATAATATTTTTTTTAATTGGAATTAAATTTTTCTAAAATACCCTAGCTGATGCTGATCGCAAAAGACAGGTTGTGGTACTGCGCTCGATCTCATGATTGATCGCACAGGTCCCTGGAAGTGCGATCGATCGCCCGCGTTCTTGCGATCGAGCGCACACGGGGAGTCATTATCTTATTTTTGTTTTTTTATTATTTAAAACTGACTTCATGTTGTTATTTTATTAGGGTAAGGGCTTTGAGAATTTTTATTTTGTTATTTTATTGGGTTTAGGGTTTTTGAGGTATTTATGTCATATTTTATTAGGTTTAAGATTTTGGGCTATAAATATATGCTTATAGCCTCTAGAGAAATGAGTTGTTGTTTATTATTTATTTTGATTAATGAGAATATTCAGAGTTGAGTTTATTTATCTTTTTTCCTTTAAATTTTAGATAGAATCTATTGTTTTTAGAAAAATTCTTAAATCATTGATAGACTCAAGATCTGAAATTAGTTATCCGTTGCTTTATTGTTGTTCTTCGCTGCAACCCATTAAGTCACGTTGCATCACTAGCTCTAAAAACTTTTTTTTTTTCTTTCTAAAATATCATTATCATCATCATTATTATTTGCAAAAAAAAAAAAAAAAAAAAATAGTACAAAGAGCATTGGGTTGGTGGACCACTCCAAAACAATAGTTATTTCAAGAAGATAAAATTATATATACGACACTTTGATTTTACTGTATTAATGCGATCATGTGAGATTGGCAATCAACCTTTAATTACCTCTTTATTTTAATTATTTTTTTTAAAAGTTGGAAGGTCTAAATCAAATAAAGTTGCAATATCAATTAGCAATGGGCATAATACTGATGGGGGTGTAGGCATGAGAAGGGCAGTATTATGAGTCTATGTAGAAACCATGCCGAAATGTTGCACAAATGTGTCGATATCCTTGAACTTTGTCCGTCATTTTCTTTATTGGAATTTGTTAGATGTGGAGGCAATTGCAAGGGACATCATAATTTGGATAGCTGGGAGGCACAGTGTTCTGGGAATTTGTGGCAGACAATCAAGGATTCATGAAAATCACCTCTGACCCACTATGGGAGCACATAATATTTTTTATTGTTCATATCTACTTACCATTTTTTTTTAATCTTCTACCTTTGAAATCCATAATTTCCTCGAAAAGACTCTTCAAGCAAGTGGTTTTTTTATTTACTGGGTTTTTAAAATAAAAAATAAAATAAAAAACTTTTTGAGTGATAGGACTTGGCCTTGGCTGCCTAAAAGTCATGTCAACGTTTCTTCTTTTTTCTTTGTCTTTTTTCTTTTGGTACTCTTCAAATTATCATTTAATGTTCGTTCAAATTCTTAGTTGGGATAATATTTTCTCAAATTATCAAAAAATTTACAATGTCGCTAAGATTAGAAAAAAGACAAAAATGATTTAAAATATTTATTAATAAGATAAAAATGCTCCTATAAATTCATAAAAAAAGATCAATTTTTTTTAATAAAAAAAATTCTTATTTTTAGAATTTCCACTCCTTTTTTTTAAAAAAAGAAAAAAATTAGATTTAATTTTATTAAGGGTATTTATGTCATTATGAAAAATATTGACAATTTCTAATAGTTTAGAAAAAATATTGATGCATTTGGAAAAACCGAAAAGGGTTACTCGCAAAAAGGTGGGACAATTGAGACAATATTATTCCCATCTTTTAAGATAAGGGCAACAATGTCCCACCTTTTTGCCTAAATGGCTCATCTCCAGTTCATTTAATTTATTTATACTTTCTATGCATTTGAGAGTTTGAAGAGACATTATCGATTATGTGGTAGTTTGATAGAGTACATAGATTTTTTCTTTTTTTATTTATTTTATTTTATTTTATCTTTTCCTTCCTAATGTGCAGCTAGAGTCTAGAGAGAGAGAGAGAGAGAGAGAGGGGGGGGGGGGGGGGGAGTTATTGTGGATCTTGTTAATGGTCCCCTTGCATTGAGCCAATTTTCATCGATTAATTAATGATGTTAATCATTCATTTCATTGATTTTAATGACAAATATGTACTCCATATGAAACTGTAGATTGGATTAATCGATGATGTTCATCATTCTTGACTTTGTCATGAAGTTATTATCATCGTGAATGAAGAAGCCAATTAGCCAATGCAAGAAGTTTCCTTCTTTTCTTTTCTCTATTTATTTATTTATTTTTAAATTAGAAAGAATGTGACTAACCCAAAGAAAAAAAAAAAAAATCATAGACTATATTAATTATCGAGTACAAATAAAAAAAGGACTATACACTAGATAATTGAATGTTCATCGATGCACGCTGCTTGTTTAAAAAAAATAAATAAATTGGGTGATGTTTTGTGCTTCCGTGCAACAATTGAGTCGACCGACCACAGGAAGGTTACAGTGTTATGTCGCTGCGACAAAAAAATGGAAAATGTTTTGTTTTGTTTTCGTTTTTATTATTACCTGTGTGCCACATGTTGTCACAGCATGACGACGATGACGCAGTCAGTGTTCCTCGTTCTGAACTTCTCGAGGCCCATTTCTTCCAAATTCTAGTGAATTTGTGACTTTGCAAGATGGCAATGGGCCTAAAAATCAATTTAATATCCGTTAAGCCCCTTAATTTGGTTTATATATATAATTCAGTTTAAGAAAAAATAATAATAAGAAATATGAAAGAGAAGTTGAGATTCTATGTGAAAACTTTATCAACTTGGTCTCGAGTAATATGAAGTTGTTTAATTCTTTAAAAATTACCAATGATGTCGTATTTAGTAATGATAACCTTTTTCTTTTAATTCAGTCTATTAAATTAACATTTTTTCTAAAAAGTTTCGCAAGTAAGCGGATATGCTTAGGTCATGCTCCTTCCTTTCATTTTTGCACAAATGCTGTGCTGCCAAGGACATCTTCCAACATTGATGCAAATAATTGGTCAGCTGGTTCAAATAATAATAATAAATTTGTTTTCTAGAACAACAATTAATTTGTTTCTTTCTTGGTCAATAATTTTTTTTTTCTTGGCAAACTTTCAAGCCAATGTTGTAAAAGTCCTTCGAGCACAACAGAAAAGTCTAGAGCACCAGCCGCACCAAGACTTTTGGCTCAAGTCTCCGAAGACTCACTTAATTCCTCTAAGGTTGCAGTCAGTCTATTTTCATCATGGTTCCCATAAACCACGCCCATCACAAAACATAGAGACAATTCAAGCCCCATTATGATTCACTTGTTGTTGGCCCATCTTAGTCAGATCAAAATTCATTTGTCAGATCAAAATTCATCAGTTTTTATCGGTTTATGTTTTTGGAGCATATGTCTTGAGTTTGAACCTTATTTTCATTGTTGATGAAAATTTCTCGGACCCAGCTGTTGCATGACAAAAAGGTTGAAAAGTAGTCTTGCAACCCTAAAATGGTTAAATCAAAATGTTGTGGGCCAAAAGGATGTGATATCTTTCTGGATAGATTAATTAATTAATTTATATATCTGATTAAAGGAATCTTAGATGTAGATGACATACAAGGTCAAACGTGGCATATATATATATAGAGAGAGAGAGAGAGAGAGGAATTATATATATAGTTTAATTAAGGTTCTTTCAACAGTATAGGTGTAGCATATAGTATGATTATTGATTATTCCATAAACAATAAAGTTTGTCTTCTTCTAGTACGCAGAGAGAGCACTTGAATATATGCTTTTCTTCTTCAAGTGATGAGGGAATGGTCTCAAACTCTCAAGTGAGGAGGGAATGGTGCCAGCCTTTTTGATGTGGGATGCCAAAAAGTTCAGTATCTTTTGGGGGGTGTAGGCTCAAATTTGTAGGGCAATTTTTTTTCATGTAGAAAGAAAGAGAGAAAAAAAGAGAGATGCCTTCGGCTTCACCAGTTAGCCTTACTGTTTCAGCCTTTGACAAAAAATATTACAGCCTCGTGGGCTGGAGATTGGATGAGTGAGAGAGAAGAGAGCCATCATTGCTAAAGAGCAAAGGCTTATTCACTGGCATGGGCCACCATGATGCTAAAAAGAAGATGTGTCACCCATCACAACACTCCTCTCTCTCTTTCTCTCTCTCTCTCTCTCTCTTACAAGCCCTCTATAGCCTGGCCCTTAAATCTCTCAAAATCCCATGCCTAATCATTTCATTTTTATTTTAACAAAGATTTTCTTGTTAAAATGACATAAATTTCGTCCAACTCAGTTATAAAACCCGAAAAGGTTATGATTTGTAACCGCCCTATTGCAAAAAGATTCAAAATTTAAACAAGATCTGGTGAAAGATGTTTATAATTGAAGTGAAAAAGATCATGATCTATCAATCGATTGCAATGAAAAAGATTACCAACTTTTTCATATATATATATATATACCACCGTTTCATGCAAAGGCATCCCCCCACACTGATATAATGATCACAGATTCAGGGAGTGCTTGGATATGCCCACCTTTTCTAACTTGTTGATATGTTTGAAAATTGGAACATTATGTGGTTGTCATGTGCGAAGAGGGGTTTGGGCGGGAATTGGGAAATCTTTTGACACAATAATGTTTGACAAAAAGGTTCACAATAAACTTTATAATTCTCTCACCCCTCTTTTTCTTGGTATTACAATGTGCTTAGGCTGGTTTATGTAAAAGGTGATTGGGTAATTAATATGTCGATTACAAAAAGCCACTACTTATGTAAACAACAGTCATAACTACTTATGATGCTTAATTTGCCTTTGCTTAGTGCATTATCATTGATCTCATTTCCCCCCTTTTTCTCTTTAGATGAAAAAGGAGGGTGCATTTAAATCAATCAATGAGATTATTTTCCATTTGGGTCGATCTTGATTCAAAGCAAAATGGAGTTCAACATGTCAGAGCCCTTTGAATAAACTTTAATTATTTCTCAAGAATGAAAACATTAGGCATTTTAATACCTTGCTCTTGTTACTTACTTCGTTTGCAGACTCAAGCACATGAATAGGGCGTTTGGATGAGGTAATCTTTTAAGATTATTGAGAATTCTTAAAGATTATTTCGTTTGTTTTCACTTATAAAGTGGAGGGAATTGAGCCAGGTGTGGATGCATATATTCGTCTTGGAGTTTCTTTTATTTTTACGCAAAATTAAATCCAAATAAAAAAGATTGCCCATGCATCTAATAAATTTTTAAAACCAAACATATTATTTTGAAACATATAAGCACATGATAGAGAGATTAAAATGTGTTGGTCAAGGTGGTTAAGCCTACAACCTAATTGATTTAATGGCCTCCCTCATAGTCTTGGCTCTTAAATAAAATGCAAATAATAATGAATAGGAGTTATCTGATATTGTAAATATATATAGGCCATATGTAGATAATGAAAAATCATAAGACTTAATTACCTAGGATGCCCTGTGTCTGATAAAATTTAGAATGACAAAGGCAGCATGCATGATGGTGTCCATTTTATTAAGCAATTATATGTCTTACTATATCACTTTACCAGGAACTATTTAACATATATTAATTATTATCATCTGCATAAGATCTACTTTGATATGCTTTAAATGTTAGAAAATCAAATTAACTAAGAGGGATCATCTTAATTATGGACTTCCAATTTGACTATTTAAAAGGTAAAATAAGAATCTAGATGACTACCAAGCTTAAACTGTATATTATGTTGGCGAAATTAAAACATTTGACAATCCTGACAGTTTATATATAGTTTTTATTTTCTATCATTTTTTGTTTAATTTTTAAATAGTTTGTATCAGACAATATTATGCACTTGAAGAGAGAAACATATATATGAATATTGTAGGAATAATATGCTTAGGAATAAACCAAATATGAGAATCTCGTATTTTTGTTAATTATATCCAATTCATAATCATTCTTATACGTGAGAATAGTCATATTCTTGGAAATGTAGATGCCGCGAAGAATGTTAGATTCTGCAAACCAAACGCCAGATGCATATAATAGACGGTGAAAAATCTCCCTTCTTTGTTTCAACGTAAATCTTTTCTTGTAAAATATTTTTACCATTTTTTGCCAATTGGTTGTGCTTGAAAAACTTGGTCAATTGTAGAACATTTTTTGTCAACGGTAAAACACCTTATTTTTCACAGAATAGTTTACATTTTTTTTTTTCAGCCGTAAAATATTTTCCGTCCACATCTCTCTTCCCGGCCGGCAAACATGTACACTAAGGTGCATTCCAAAGATTACCCCCTCTTCCACCGGCACAACTCTACCAGAGCCGCTCTCACTAACAAAAAATATTCACCGGAAAACACTTTTAGTAACGTTTTCAAGAAAATATTTTGATCAGGATAAAACTGTTTATACATCAGAAAATATTTTACATCGAAAGAAACAAAATCCCATGTTGATTGCTACTCCATTAATTCAGGTTGCAATAATTGTCATTTTTAAGCAGGAATTTGGATCAAATTCTTTGACATCAATAAGATTTTAAGATTAGGTATATTTGGTGTCCCAAATCACGGGTGCATACACATGAAAAGAAACTCACAGGTGACCTAATTATTTTTCTTGCTGTCCATATCAGAATGCTCCCGAGAAACAAACAAAAAGAAAAAAAAAAAAAAAAAAATTTAGAGAGGTTTTGATTATAGCTTCCGTGGAATTCAAATTATTCTATAATTATATATTGCTGGTTGAAATTAATAATTAGTTACTGGAGTCACGAGAGATTTCCACAATTTTGGGGTGTGGGGGGGCATCATGGACTTTCACTACTTTAACACATATACGATGATTCCAGCTAAAAGTGGAATGAAAATTAATTTGCCATACTTACTACGTTGTCTTGTCATTGTTGTCTAGGATTCCTTAATTAATTAATAACTACAAAATTAGCAAAACTAAAAACCGACAACATGTTCCATTAACAAATTAATTATTATCATAATGTGTGGCAAACAAAACAGTTTTTAATCATATATATCAAGCGAAAATTACATACATTTTTCATAGATATATTTCAATTCAATAAACTGAAATTATAAAGTAATTCAAACTAATTTTCTCTGTGATAAAACAAGAACACCATACGTGGAAAAAAGAAAAAGAAAAAAGAAAAAAGAAATTATAGTTTCTTGTGGTTGTACTTTAAAGAGCAACAACAAAAAAAAAAAAGGCAGTTTTGTCCGAAATGTACAACCATGGAGACAAGTTGTTTTGTCTGAAATGTACAACCATCAAATGAAGATAATATGATAAAAAAAATATCGTCCAAAGATTGGAGTTGTTATGATTAATTACTAGTATTATTATTATAATTAGTAACTAATACTTGTTTAATGCTTTTGAATGCATGGACCAAACTCAAGCTTTTGGGTGTCATCTGTGGTTTTCATAATAAAAAAATTATTTATATAAAATTAGAAAAATAGAATAAGAAAAAAAGAAAAAAAAAAGAAGAACAGACACACATGAAGATGTACCGTACCCATTTGGCCAAATTTGAAATCTATAAACAAGATTGCGGCGGCTAACGATTCCCCAAATCTCGCCACCAATCACTCCTAGACATCATACATATTTTTAAGGAAATAATAATAATAATAATCATAAAAAATAAAAACATAAATAAATGAAAGAAAGAAAAATAAATAAATAAATAAAGCATTAATCAGAAAGAAGGGAGCAGACAAAAATCCAGACCGTTCACTGAGTTGCACCAAACAATAGATTCTTCGTTCTTGGTTTTACATAAGACGGAAATATCAGACTAAAAGGTACGAGGAAGATACACACTGTAGTGTTTGTTTGATTGGTTTGTTCCAAAGTTCATCAGAAACCCATGGCAGTATATAAAAGGAAATATATATATATATATATATATATATATATATATATATATAAGCATCATTTTCAATAAAGACTGAAAAAAAGAGCAGAGGCGTTGTTTGTATATGAAGGTATATATGAAAATGAGAAAAAGATCGAAGAGGCTATTATTTACATATAATTAACAGGAAGAAGAAGAAGAAGAAAAAGAAAAAGCGTGTTAAAGATGGAGAACACCAAGATTTTATGTTCCATGCATCATCTCTCATTCACATATTGTTTAAGCCTAATCTGATGAACAAATCCATGATTCCACCATACCTTCACTTCTGGAAGCCACATTCTCCGGCCCCTTATCTCCATGAAAATCCGATGAAGAAGCCGCCGAGTAATTCATCTTCCCGTTGTTAACTACCCGCTCTGAGCTACTATAACTTCCGTTGAGCGACCTCAACAGACCTTGATCACCGCCGCCGTCTCCGCCACCCCAGTTATTCTCGTTTGAAGAAACCATGTTGGGAAGCCCGCCAGTAGTGGTACTGCTCATCATTTGTGTCCGACTCAAGGCAAATTCCTCCAAAACATTGGGCGGAATTTCCGAGGAAGCTTGAGCTTGAGCTTGAGGTTTGGAGCCGGATAGCGAGAATTTCGGCTGGGCTTGGAGAAGGGTCTGGAGGTTGAGAATCGGGTTTTGCATGTTGAGAAGATTCTGCGGCGGCGGCGGCTGCTTCAAGAAGCCTAAAGCAGAAGACAGTTGGTAGTTAATGGAAGTTGAGTTAGACGCATTGGTGGTGTTTGCATTAGAATTACCTAAAACATCAACCATTGAAGAGCTATGAAATGACGTCATGGGTGGAGGAGCTGAGGAGGAGGAAGAAGTGGGTGGCGGCGGCTGGATTTTCTGGGCGAAGGGTCTCAAAAGGTAAGGAGGCGGTGAGGGGTCCAAATGCCCTGATCTCAAAGATGATGAAGCCGAGCCGAAAAGATCAAGCCGGCTTCTTGGTAAAGCCGAGGATGTGAAGGGCGGTGCGGGAATCCCGGTAAATTCCTGAACCATGGCTCGGAAATTCGTGGTGTCTGTGGTTAGCACGGTGGTGGGTGCACGCCTGGACGCTCTGGACCGCTTCTTCGGGTTTCGAACCGCGTTGCTGTTGTTATTGCCTGGTTGAGCCGGCGGGGCATTTTCCGGCGCCGGGGGGATCTGTATGTTGGGAAAACCGCCCGGTCTGCTCTGTCCGCCTAATTGATTGGTCAAGAAAGGTTGGTTTTGGGGAGAGGATGAGGAGGCGGGAGTTATTAGGCCGCCGAGATCGGCGGCATTCGAGTCGGATCTTAGTGTTTTGGGCCAGACCATATCGAGATTTAGAAGCGAATTCGGGTTTGTGAGATGGACGGAGCGTGGGTCGAAGTAGTTCGATAAAGGGTCGAACATGGAGGAGGAGTGAGTTTCTTGGTGGTGGTGGTGATGTGGCGGCGGCGACGCCTGGTGTGGTGGGTGGTTAGACAATGAACCAACATGGCTGGATGGGTTCAAGAAGGCGGAGATCGATTCGGCGCGTGAATCGTACTCCTCATCACCGCCACTGGACGACATACTACCGCTATTACCAGAATCCATGAGAGAATTAAAGAGCAGAAAAAAAGGAAAGACGTAAGGGAGAAAGAGAGATGCAGAGAAGATTTTTGCTTACTTACTTACACATACCCATTAAAAACAAAGCATGAGAGAGAGAGAGAGAGAGAGAAAGAAAGAAATCTTTCTGGAAGAAGAAGAGCTTTCAGAAAGTACCCATGTCTTAAAGGCTCTGATCTGGAACGAGGACAGTGCTTTTGGTTTGTCTTGGAGCAAAAGGGTATGTGAAAAAGAAGAGAAGAGAATAAACAACCCACGGATCATGAAATTGATGGTTTGCAGAAGAGCTTTGGTTTTTTTTACTATTTATGGGCTTAAGTTGGATTAGGGTTTGAAGGGCTTAGAGAAATGAGAGAGAGAGAGAGAAGAGGTGGTTCTCTACCCTTTTCTTCTCTAAAAGAGAGGCTGCTTCTGCCTGCGGTTCCACTCAAAAAGATCAGGGTGGGGCAGCCATGGAAGAGAGAGAGAGAGAGAGAGGCTAAAATGGTCAAAGTAAGTGAGAGTTGTGGTTTTGATTTGCAGTGTGAAAGGAGGAAAAGATAGGAGGTTGAAGGGAGAGCTATTAGAATATTAGAATAATATCATTTTAAAAAATATATATATTAATTAATTTCCAAGTTCAGTCTATATTATATATATATATATATTTTGGAATAATGAGGTGGGCGAGCAACCAAATCAGGGAAGATGGTTGTTGAATGGTATAAACAAAACAGAACCCGCCCATCACCACCGTTACTTTTCAAAGCCCCTGCAAAAAACAAAAACAAAAACTATTTTCTAATAAATAAATCTCTATTTTAAAAATTATTTAAAATACTTTTGCCTCTTCCTTTTGGAGTTAGGTTAAAAGGATGGCCAGAGTAACTACCTCGTTTCACCATCTTCTTTACTGATTACTAATTATTTGGTACCTAAATTAAAATATTGAAAATAATATTAATTAATATATTAAAGCTTTGACCAAGTCAGATACCCCCTGGCAAAAACTATTATTATTTTTTTTTTATAATATAAGAAATTCTCAGATATCTTGGATTATTATTGACGACCCTCAGAGAATCTTTCACAGTCACCCGCAGAAACCATAGGTGGAAAAGAAAAGAAAAGAAAAGAAAAGAAAAATCACATGCTTATATATTTTCCCTCCCTCCCTCCCTCCTGGCCTCTCCCTCCCTCTGCTTTTTACCTTAAAATCACTATAATAATAATATTCTTCTTCCAAAAAGAAACCCAAGTACTCAACTGTATATATTTTGGAAGAAAGAAGAAGAAAGATGGATGGATGGATGGATCAGTTGAACAACACCTGAGTTCGCTGCAACCATCAAAGCTGAAAAGAAATCGATGTTTTTTACTACTGTTTTTTTAATCTTCTTGGGGTAATATTTAATGATATTTTTACTACACAACTTGGGTTCTAAACGTCTTTATCATTCTACGTGTTATATTTATATATATAGATATCCTTTTCCCCCAACCAATGGCCCAAACCCTAACCCTAATAATCGAATTCCCACGTTTTCCAACTCTACACGTAATCTACAAAGTACTTCTAATCTTTAATAATACACCTTTTCAGTACCCTTTTATCATTTTACAGTTCGCACAGTTACCTTCCCATTTACACATTACATTGTATACGGTCGAGATCTCCTTAGTTTTAATCAGCCACGTGTACATGCACGTGCCAATTATTGCACTAAACTAAATTACCTAATTATGTGTTATTTTGAAGTTACTTGAACATGTAATAAACTGCATTGGTCGGGGGAGTGGTCGGTAAACCCGGCAAACTTTTTCACCTTTTTTTTTCTTTTTCTTTTATTGGTAAAAAATAGTAAGAATATTTAGTATAAAAAAGTAAAAAAATAAATTACCGAACATGTCGTAGTGTGGGTGGGCACCATCTCCGCCTACTACAAAGGTTGGGTGTTGGATATGAAAATGTTTTGGGGGTAAGATGGGACCTCTATCATTTTCAACGAAAGTATACAGTAGCTCACATGAGGACGCAACACAGAAATGGTAGAAAATGATCTAGGCCATTGGATGGATGGGAACCCACTTTTTGTGGCTGGATTGTCATAATTTCGGCTCAATAAATGGCCCCCGAAAGTCTAGGTTGCAGGCATGGCCCTCATGATCTTACAGTGAGCTTCCATTATTACATGCATCATCATCTTGCTGCAATATATATATATATATATATATATATATATATATATGAACCGCTAGCTTTGTGGTATAAATTTGTGGTGCCAGGATAGCGGTTGGAAGAATTTTAGAATAAAGCTAAATCTGATATATGCTCATTCTTCACATGATAAATATAAATCATGGGTGTAGAGCCAAACATTCTTAAGAGATATAGTATATAGGGGTTTTTCTGTGTCGGGTTGGCAAAATTCTGGGATCATGATTAAATTATTCTTTTAATGTTTTTGTTTGTTTTAGCACAAAACTTTTTTTTTTTTTTAATAAAGGATTTTTTTTTATTTTAAAGGGCGTAAAATATTGACCTATTTGAAAATATTTTTAGTTGACCAATTAGAAAGATAACATTAAAGAAGCGTAAAATTGTTTATACTTTGTCATATGTGTAAATTATTAATTTTCAGCTGCGTTCCAGGCACAGTTGTAAGAGGGTCCTTTAATATTGGGCCTATATTCCTGAGCACGTATTTAGCCTAGGGTAGGTGTGCCTGGCTCACAATTGTCTGTCCAAATTGCAAAGAATAGATAATTGCACTGGATCTCAATCACACCTTCAAAGGCTTTTTATTGCTAAATACTCTTTTGTTTTTTTAGTATCTCTTCTTCGTCATCTTTCTCTTTCTCGGTTGATTTTTTTTTTTTTTTTAACTAAACACAATTTTTCGGTTGATTTTTTTTTTTTAGTTGTTTTAGATTAATATTATTATGTTGTGAATAAAAGTTTATAATTGAATGAAAATAAATATAAAACAAATATTTGTTGATTTTTCATATGAGATAAAGACTGAAAAAATGTGTTGAGCTAAAATCATTTTTCAGATAACATTTTACACTCAAACAAACGATCCTAAACAAAAAATAATAATTGCAACTAAAAACATTTTTTCAACCGAAAGAACGTCCAAACAAATCTGTATAAATTAAATGAGGCTGATCATATATATGCAACTAATTATTATAAGGTGAATATGTCTCATTTGCTTAGGAAAAAAAAAAGAATATGTCGGATTTGCAGGACCATGATCACATGATGGTCAAACCATATATACATTAATCTTACTAGAGAAACAGTATGAGGGTCCGTGACCATGGATGAATGACACCCATTGGTGAATATTTCAAATTCATAATTGAATTTGACAGCCTGGGGGTGCTGTTATTTCAAAGGATATACTTCTCTTAATTCTCACAAATCTGGCTATATATTCCATCAATTTAATTTCTTTGGCATTATCAGCTAAGCCTACCCATTTCGTTGGGGCCAACCTTGTATATATATATATATATTCATGCTTGGTCACGGACCCGACACCATCCGTTGGTCCCATATATATATATATATATATATATATATATATATATATTTCATGCATGTTTCATATTATCGGCGGAGGGCGGTGGTGGGGATGCTTTCTGAGAGGGATCGAGGATTGTTCTTGAGCTGTAAAGATGGTAAAGGGAAAAAGGAGAAGACAATATACATAGCACAATTGCAAAGCTGCTTTGATTTAGAAAGTTGCTTAAAAAGTCATGCTTCTAAAGGAGTCTCTTTAGGAATTACTTGTACTAGCTATAGCCTTGCTGCATGTTCTATAACGACATTAATTAACTTGATTATTTTAAACGGATTTTTGTGTTCAAACAAATAAAATTAATGCAATATTAACATATTAATCAAGAAGAGAAATCATAAAATTCAACATAAAAAAAAAAAAAAACTATTAGTTTATATAAATCATGACAGAATATATATAGTTTGCCAAACAATATTCCTTAATTAACTATGGCCTTAATAATCTATTAAGTTATCAAATTATCAAGGGCTTAATTAACTTTTCATGCCCCCACTAAAGAGAATTATATATGGATCATCTTTCTAATGCTGTTTAAATTAAATAAACTGATTGAAATTTTTATGAAATTATAGTACAAAAACAAAATATTGATTCCCCTGATATATATATTCCCCAAATCAGAATTTCTTCAACACCACTTAAAAGAATATTTCTCATGTCTTTTCCCTTTTTTTTTTTTGTTTAGTTGTTGTTTCTTAGGTGGTTTCCTCTCTGATGTTATTCTATGCCACCCATATAGAATCCAAACAAGAAAAGAGGTTGATACGAATCGATGTTCAATATAGCTGTATATCATTTTCCTTACAAGGAAAAAATTGGGAAATTAATTATAAAGAAAATTAAGTTAATCAACTCAGATTTGTTTTTGGCTACATCCTTTAATTTGGTAGATTAATATTTTAAATTTGCCAAAATTGTGGTTAAACTCTTGCAGGGGCTTAGGGACGGCTCAAGATAAAAGTTAGAAAGACCTTTTTTCTATTTTAATATAATAACATAATAAATTTTTTTAAATTCATTCTTCTTTCTTTTTGACTTTTGTTATATATATTATTTTCAACAAATTAACTGCTTGTTAATATAAAAATCAGATTGTTTATGCAATTTTTTATTCTTCAGGTGAATTTGATGTAATGTTTTATCAAGAAAAAAAAAAAACAATAAATTTATCAAGAGTTCCCTTTTTAGATTGAGTTATTATTATTATTTGTTTTTTTAATTTTTTTTCATATCCCGTTTCATATTCTCTACAAAAACATATTTAATAATAGAAAAATACTTATAAAAAAGTGTAAATATATACATTGAACATGCAACAAATAATGGTACTAAAATAGAAATCATTAAAATATAATGTTTATAATAATTAATGAGTAATAGTACTTTTTACAATAATTTTACACCAGCTGACTTGGCGTATTTTAAATAATTTTTTATGTTACCCACTTAAAAAACAAAAAATGGTAGCCACTTAAAATACATCAGGTCATGCGGTATGAAATTAGTGTGATAAATGAGTGTAAATAGTATCATTACTCTTAAAACAATAAAACTTAACACTATATATTAGAGTAGATACAAACTACCCCAATACCATCCAATCACTCCAACACGTGGCAATAATCATATAGTCATACGTCTAACATGTGACAATTATTAAGTAACCAGGAACCATTTGCAAAGAGCGTTCCCTTAAAAGAGGCATATATGCCCATATATGTACAACCTTCTCAGTCTCTACACACACTCTTCCTTTTACAGAAACACCCATTCTCTTCTCCTTCTCTACCACTCTTTTCATTTAATTTTTTGGCAAAGAATCATTTACTGACTTAAACATCAAAGCTTTTCTGGTCCTCTGGGATTGACAATTTATGGTGACTTTCTCTTGTTTTGTAAAAGCCCTATCTCTTGTCCGATTGTCCATAAATTTACATCAACAACTATGATGATAAGCGGTCGAAATTCAAAACAACAATTAACTAAAATCAACGGCTTATGATCATAGATAGCATGTGAATGTAGGGGAGAAAATATATAAACTAAGAAAGAAACGAAAAGTGAGATAATATATTGACAGAACAAAAAGAAAAAATTAGAAATGATCGAAGTAAAGAAGAGGAAAAACAAATACAAAAAGAAATCACATTGACACATGCATGTAATATCACCATTTTTTTTTTCTTTCTTTCTAAACCCTTGTAGTATGCCATGTTGCATTCTCAAACGCATTTTTCTAAAGTTCTTTTTTTCATAGATTTTTTTTATTAGATCAGTATTCACTCTAGATAGCCTTAAATCTTAAGCTATGCAAAGTATATAGGAGGATTAGTTATGGAAGGCCATAAAGTGAGAGGATGGTGGCCGCTCCACCTTTGATACCTAAGTCAGATTTCAGATAGAGTATAGTAATGTATGATGACAAAAAATCTCGGAGAGTGTAAAACATGTTAGAGGAGGCAGTAGAAAAAATAATAGAAGCTTCTTCTTCGTTTGTTTCTTTGTTTTTTTTTTTCTTCCTATTTTATTATTACCCATTTACCTTTTAAAGAAGAAATCAGCGGATGGATGGGATTTTGGGCAATGTAGTGATTGGCAATGTGGGCCAAATTAAGAATAAATCAAAGCTGAATTTTCTTGATGAAGGACTACCTAACCCCAATATTCAATTTTAAGGTCTATTTCTAGAACCCTTCCATACGTATTTGATTAGACACCACTTGGCCTTTGCTTCTATTTTTTCCTTTCTTTTTGACTTCATTGTTAAAAATTGCTCCCAAATGAATGCCTCTCCCTTTGCTAAAATTTTAGAATATGTATACTCTCAAACTCCATATTCTCTCAAACTTACGAGGTAATTTATAATATTTTAATTGTAATGTATTTTATTTGTACAAAAATTTAGATAGAATATTAAAAAAATAAAAATAAATAGTGTTCTCTAAGGTAGTCATCAGACCCAAGGCCACAGCCACTATGTTTTTTTAAAAATAAAAATAGAGAGGTATATTGCAGCTTTCTGGTAGTTCAAGAAAAGAGAGACTGTTTTAATTGAAAATTTAAAAAAACATTGTAAATTGTCTAGCAGTTCGAGGGTACGTGTACTTTTTTCATAAAAAATTTGTTTTTTCTTTTCAAAATAAAAATATTAACAAATAACTCAAATACAAAATCCTCATTTTCATTTCTATGTGGTACCAAAACACGCTTTCAAACTAAAAACACACACCAAACAAATGGAGCCCCTAATTTTTGATTATGTAATTGAATACGTCAAGAAGGGGAAGGTTTGCTTATTAATTTTCAACAAAAGTAGTCGGTGTTTATGGATGAAAAATACACAAAGATATTAAGCTTGGTATAAAGTTGCAGATTTATGATTGAGGTTGCTTGGTATGGAATAGACCACCTTGGTATATTCTGAATTGAACGTTGAATCTTCAAAGGACTCTCTCTCTCTCTCTCTCTCTCTCTCTCTGTGCAACATTTCCTCCTTCAATTGCAGTCCACTAAAATGCAGTAACAAGACAAAACACCTCCATTCTTTCACACTTTCCACCTCAAGTTTATGTATTAGGCAGGCCCTAAAAGCCGTACACGTCGAACAGTTACATCACAACTCACCAATTTCTCTTTCCTTTCTTTTTTTTTTTTTTTTTTTTTAAAAAAAAAATTATTTTAGTTATCAATTTTTTCAAACATGTCCATTTCACTTTCTATTTAAGGTATTTAATTTTATTTATTTTGTTGAAGTAGCTAGCTAGCCAAACTTGGGTAATTCTTCATTCAAATTTGCATCATTTGACTAATTGGGTGTGAATCGAATGCTACAAATACTTTGAAAAACGTTGGAGGTAGTCCAATTTTTACAACAATTTCTTTACAAATTGATGTTTCTGTTCATAATTAAGGCCATGTTTGTTTGCATCTTAATTTGTTTTCTATTTTCAAGATAAATACATGAACAAAAAAACTCAAAACATTAAAGAATTTTCACCTTTATATCACACCCGAACACATTTTCAAATTAAGAAAGAAAAAAAAAAAAAAAACACAATAACAAACATACCCTGAGAGTTTATAGTTGACAAATCAATTACTAACTAATCAAATTATGATAAGAGAATTTGTAGTATGATTAAGTTGTAGGATTGGCCGTAACGCCACTCCTTGTAGATATGTTGTATCTTTTAATTTCTTTTATTGGGTGATAACATAGCACATGAAGGCTGCTCAGCTTTTGCTTGTTTTGCTCTTAAACCTAAACTTAATCAATGGATTTGATATGAAAGTGATATAAAGAGCGAGCATAATTTTCATGACAAGAATGTAATCACGATTAACAAGGAAAAATTGAAGGAGAAGTTGCCCCACCCCCACCTAACAGCCAAAAGTTTTAGGAGGGCCATTTTCTGGCTTTTAGGAAAAGTTTCCAATCAATTGAATCATATTGGCTAATTCTAACCAAACCCTATCTCTAACTGCTTCCATTTTTGTGTTCTTTATGGATCTCTCTCTCTCTCTGTCTCTCTACAGTTAATTTCGTGTTGATTTTCAGATAAAGTCAGATACTTGTGGCTTGGCCTTAGCCTCCTTCCTGCCCAAGAGGCCCCCATTTTCAGGCTTGGGTAAAACCCTGTTAAAGTCTACCTTACGGAGGTGGTCCATTGGTTTCCTGGTCCATAACTTCCTGTCCTTTAAACCTAAATCTGTGGTAGAATTTGACGGTTGACTAGTCTTGCATGTCTGCAGCACCTGATCCAATGCTCTGACTATCCAATAATTAGTTGACAAATGCCAGCACCACAGCTGCCGCCATGTTACTGTGTCCGCCACATTTTACCATGTTAAAAAAAGTTAAAAATTTTTCCTCTTTTCCACCGCCAACTCCTATCCACCAAGCAGTACGGTGGTGGTCCGGTGGGAGACTAATAATGGCGGTGAAGATGATCATAATAAATATAAACGACCCGTATTAGAGCTAGCATGCAATACCCAAGATATTGTACGGGATCTCAATCTCATTTTTATTATTTTTGTTATGTGGCTTATTTTGACTCAATTATAATTTTCTTTGAAAACGGCCCAACTCACTTTTGTGCATTCTTTGACCCACAAATTTTGGGCCAAAAAAATCCAAGCTCATGGCCCAATTTAGAGCATGCATGTGTTTCAATTACAGGGTCACACATTTTATGTACTACTCTTAACACGTATGAGTCATGCAACTACGTGTCCCTAACCATGAGAAGCCTTAAACCGAGCAAAGAAGCTTCCATTCCAGGCTGAAGAAAACAGAGCAAAACCAAAGCATTTGCAGTACGTTTAGGGAGAGAAATGTCAAAAATCTGGCTTCGCCATGGCTACAGCAAGATAGCAAGGATACTTGGCAGAAAAGACCCAAAGAAGCAAAAATTTCCTGTATTGGAAGGTCAACCAGTGGGCCAAGAACATGCAGAAGAAGCTGCCGAGGCCCATGACACCATCCAAAGCAACATCAAGAAGCTCATAAAGGAATTCAGAATCTACAGGTGGAGCCCTGATTATCCCAACAAGAAGCCCCACCTGGAATCCTACTTTGTCGACCTCTCCAAATGCGGCCCCATGGTAAATTTTACATCTTTGATTCCCTTTCTTTATGGATTGCCAAAATGGGAGCTGAGTGTTAAAATTTTGTACAGGTTTTGGATGTGTTGCAGAAGATAAAAGCAGAGGATGATTCCAGCTTGAGCTATAGGAGGTCATGCAGGGAAGGAATATGCGGCTCCTGCGCCATGAACATTGATGGAACCAACACGGTGGCTTGCCTGAAGCCCATTGACGCCGACACTTCACGACCCACGATTATAACCCCTCTGCCTCACATGTTTGTGATCAAAGATCTGGTCGTCGACCTCACCAATTTCTACCATCAGTACAAGTAAATTTGCTCTGTTTTGCAATGTTTTTTAATTGCTTACAGTTACAGACGTGTGCTAATTTCCCATGACATAGATTGATTGAGCCGTGGCTGAAGGCCACAAAAGCTCCGGAGGACGGGCGGGAATATAGGCAATCGCCGGCGGACAAAAAGAAGCTAGATGGGTTGTATGAGTGTATACTCTGTGCTTGC
Source organism: Corylus avellana (assembly GCF_965113065.1). NCBI lineage: Eukaryota > Viridiplantae > Streptophyta > Magnoliopsida > Fagales > Betulaceae > Corylus > Corylus avellana. The sequence continues at coordinate 16,410,660 of NC_142500.1, read as the reverse complement.
TGTAGTAGTTCATGCCCTTCATACTGGTGGAACCCGGAGGAGTTCCTCGGCCCTGCAACATTGCTGCAATCTTATAGATGGATTTCTGACAGGTAAATTGTTCAAGACTTATCCTTTTATCAGTTCCAATGTGTTCAATTTCCGTCTGATTTGATCAAAAGGTGAGGGCTCTGTTTACTCGTTGGTTTTGCAGCCGGGATGACTTCGCGGATGAACGATTGCAGGCGTTGACGGAAGATGAGAAGAGATTATATAGATGCAGGACTATTCAGAATTGTACGGCTACCTGCCCCAAAAGCCTCAATCCTGCAGAGGCCATTCACAAGATGAAGACTAGGCATCTGCTTTCGCTGCCTGTGGAGGAGGTTGAGAGCCTGTAAGGCTATGAACATTCGATGAGCGCGGGAATTTTTAACAAGTTTTTTTTTTTTTTTTGGTTTTGGTTTGTTTTTATTTGCCTTAGCATTGGTGAATAATGTTCCATCATGTTTGATAAATCAATGCCTACATGAGGTTTCAAGAAATTCAAGATACCATGAATGCTGGATGATCTTCATTGATGGAACTATATAGTTACAGAATTGGAGTTGAATTACAGTAGCAACTAAACAATCGAAAGAATTCATATCAATGTTACAGTGATGTTATCTTGAAACTCTGTTTCTCTATTGGAATTCAAATGACTGCCTTCTTTGTTATCTTGAACTCCATCCTTGTCGGCTACCATATTAGCAATACTTGCTGCTGCGATGCCTGCAGAATCATCTGCAGAATTTGTGTCAACATTAGTTACTTTAACAAACATCACCATATTGAGCACTTGTTGATGTTGGTGTCGGCGTGGTTTAAGATGGGGGTGTTAATGCGGTTTATAAAACCGCTAACCGCACTAATCGCTAACTGCCTTTAAAAGCGGTTAGTAAAAACTGTTAGCGGGTTTTTGAAAACCGCTAACCCTTTTTTTAATTATATATATATATATATATATATATATATATATATATATATTATATTTTTATTATGTGTATTGAGTATGTTTATGTTTGTGTTACTTGTTTAGGATATCGACTCTAAGGTTTTTTAACAATTGGGTTTTCTTTGATTTTCATAATTATTATATTTTTATTATGTGTATTGAGTATGTTTATGTTTGTGTTACTTGTTTAGGATATCGACTCTAAGGTTTTTTAACAACTGGGTTTTCTTTGATTTTCATAATTGTATTATTTTGGGTTAGGAACTTGATAATCCTGATAATTTTCATATAACTATGTTTTGGGGTTTTTTTAGGTACCCTTTACATTTTTTTTTTAATTTTTTATATGGGCTCATTTTGGACCAAGCTCAATGTTATCGCAACCTATATGCTTGTTAAACAGTGCACATTTTCATGCCAAAAAGGCACATGAAAGGCCAGAAAGGGCAAAATAAGCCAAAAACTGAAAATTGGACCAAAAGGGGAAAAAAAGAAAAAAAAAAGGTGAAAAAAAAGGAAAAAAAAAATAAAGTGAGCCCAAAAAAGCCTAATTCTCAAATTCAACCAAAAGAGAAAGCCCAAACAAAGCCCAAAAAAGTGGTTAGTTAAAAAAGCGATTAACCGGATGCGGTTAATAAAATGTACTAACTACTTAAGCGGAAGCGGTTAGTGGTTTTAGCCACTAACCGCTAACCGCAACCGCATTATCACTCATAGTTTAAGAGCCTTGATGTGATGGGCCTTCACTCGAGGTTAGTTCCCAGTGGCCAATATCCATTAGCTCAATTAATGAAAAACATACTAAAGTTAAAAAAGTAGTTACTTTGATTAGCATTCAAATAAATAAAATCAAACATCATAATTAATAGTCAATAAAATGCAAAGTGTGATCTCCATAACAAAAATTTAGCAAAACAATACTTCAATTATTATATTTAATATTGAACAAAGAATACATCTTATAATTATTATTGGAAAGGTTATTCTCTCGGGAGGAATCTATTTCTATCCTTTTGGTACCTTTTAGTACCACGGACCAAGATGATAAACTTATTTGGCAAGGAACGGCAAAAGGGCTCTTTTCAGTAAGAAGTGCTTACCACCTAGAAAAAGAGAGAGAAGCGGCTTCTCAGGCAGAAAGTTCATCTCGGGTCCGTCACAGTGACGTATGGAGATCCATTTGGCAACAAAAAATAACAAGTATGGAGAAACACTTCCTCTGGCGAGCTTGTCATGAAATTTTGCCTACAAAAGCAAATCTTTGGGCCAAGAAGGTGACTATGGACTCTTACTGCCCAGTCTGTGAAAGAGCGGAGGAGACAACATACCATGTGCTATGGCAATGCCCTGCGGCCAGGGACATCTGGAGTGCTGGGTGTATTAAATTCTAGAAAAGCTGTCTTGAAGGGCCGTCTTTCCTACAGGTGGTGGAGGGAATGTTGAAGAGCTGCGACCAGATGGAATTTGCTCAGTTTGCAAACATTGCTCGTCGCATTTGGCTTAGGCAAAATGAGATGATTCACGGTGGTGATTTTCTACATCCCAATATTTTAATTCAGCAAGCCACACGGGCAGTGACTCTGTTTCACCTGGTGCGAGATGAGGTGGCACTGCTGGAGGTTGCTAGCGAAGCTTCTAACCACTGTACTTGGAAAAATCCTCCAATTGGGTGGTTTAAGGCCTACTGGGACACCGACGTTAATCAACACTCAGGGCGTGTGGGTCTCGGGGTTGTCATAAGGGATCATCAAGGCAAAATGTGGGCGGCAAAAAGCATGACTCGTCTGGGTTTTTTGGACCCAATATCAGCAGAAACTATGGCAGCCCACTATGGCAATTCGGTTGTGCATTGAGATGGGGATGAAGCAGGTCCAACTGGAGGGAGATGTGAAGGTGGTCGTGGATGCAGTGAATTCCCTGCTGCCTGATGAGAGTGCAATGGGACACCTCACTAAAGATTTGCGTATAGCTCTACGTTCCTTCTCGTCATGGGAGCTGGGGTACGTTCGGAGGGAAGGTAATAAAGTGGCTCATATACTTGCAAGGTTGGCTTTGCAAAACGAGATGGACAGGGTGTGGTTCTATGAACCCCCAGATTGTATACGTGAGACTTTGCATGCTGAGGTTTTAACTCTGCAGTGTATGACTTGAATTTCAATGAAAAAGCGGTTTCTTAAAAAAAAAAAAAAAATTATTATTATTTTGTACATAACCCATCTTTTAGTTGCACCATATTATTTCATGCTTAATGACTATTGACTAATAGATATAATTAATGAAAATTTAGGCCCAAATATAAATTTAAGGGCACATTTAATGAAAAATTTCAAAACATGGTGTGGCTATAGCCTACCCCCATCTACACATGGGTCTCTGGCTGCGTAACCACTTTTGACCTATTATAGTGGTCACTCAACCATTCATTATCCTAGCAAAAATTATGAACCTGTTTTGTCAAAATAATCCTACAAGAAAATGTGAAAATTTATATATATATATATATATATAATATTTTTGTGATTTGAAATTTGTTAATATATTTGGAAAAAAAAAGTGTGTTTTTCAAATTATCAATTAAATGGGATTTTTTTTTGGACAAAGCTCATGGGTAAACAGGATTTAACGGGCCAACGGAGCTCACGTGCCCGAACCAGTCCGTACCCACTTTGGTGTCGGCCTGTGGGCTTTGTGGAGCCATGTTCTCCAGCGCCACGCGGAGGTGAAAATGCAAATTCTATGATAAAACTGAAGGGGAAGTTTTTGAGTAATAAAAAAAAAAAATATTGAGCTTGGGCAGCAAGGCAATTAGCAGAAGGATCAAGGAATATCGATTCTATATGTTTTCTGATTTTCTTTTACAAATATCTAACATGGGTCTTTGCTTGAAAGAGCGACCATTTCACGAGAAAGCCTAGGAAGCCATGCCTGTTTCTCGGTTTCTTTTCTTTTCCTCCAAACGCCGCTCCAAAGAGGCTCTCAATCTACTTAAAAGGTCAGTCCCTAGAACCCTTTAAGCCCCTTCACTTCTTTTCTTTTCTGCTTGATTGGTTGCTTTATTGTATGATTGTATCGCTCTGTTCACTCATATCATTTCGATGTAAACTCTTTAATAGTTTATTGCTTAATGGGATACCTTTTGTTTTGTTCATGTTGTGTAGAAATAATTCAATAATATTAACTCTCTTTTTTCGTCTGAGATTATGTAGTTGAGACGTGAGAGTGGGAGTTAAGGTATTAGGTCTTAGGTGTAGCCCATTTGAAAGTTTGTGAAATTTCGCTTGGTTTTGGTACTTGAATATATCTGTAAATGGAGGTTTGTCTAGATGTCTGAAACTTTGTTTTAGAATAGGCATTTTTTGTTTTTGTTTTTGTTAATGTACAATATAACTGGGTTTAGTCGGAAAGGGCTTGAGCAGCAATTAGGCTGGTTCATTTCGGCTTAATATTGTCAGAAATTCAGAATATTGTGATTTAACATGATATTAGAGTAAAGGGTCTTGAATTTGACCTTGTCTTTGTCATTTTCACGTCTCTGTCATTTACCTGTTGGACCTTACTTATCAAGGAGAGATTGAGCCTACATTTGAGAGGAGTGTTATAATATTTATGAAATAATTAAATTTACCATTTCCTACAAGTTTAAACTTTTTGTGATTTAACAAATATATTTTTCAAAAAATGGTTTCGGTATTTTCATGTGTTTGTTGCAAGCAAGATTGTTGGCCAAAGAAAAGGTTTTTTTTTTTTATGATCAGCAGTAGATTATACCCAAGTACGAGCCAGATAGGTCATTTTCCAGATCAAACCGTGTCCCCTCCCCAATTCCCTCCCCCATCCTCCACTTCTTTAAGGTACTACCACTACCACCACCACTACCACTTCCCTTCCCTCTCCCCACCACCCCTTTGCTCCGCCACCAATAGACCTCCTTTTTTCTTTCTGCTGCCACCACCACTCCGTTTCCCTCCTTCACTCTTCTGCACCGCAAGTACCCCCTCCTTTTCCTCTCTCACTCCACTTCTCCCACCTCCACCTCCACTGCCACCACATACTACCACTACCAACTGATATTTTATGAGTTAGGTGTTTTTTTCTTTTCTTTTTTCTCTTTGTTTTAGAGAAGAGATTTTCAGTGCTGATAAATACTAGAAATTGTTTTCAAGGCTGATCCAAACGATAGAAAGCCAATAATGTTTTCTAAAGATATTTTCTACTAAAAACATTTCCGCTAGGAAAATGTTTGATGTTGAAATAAATGGAGCCTAAATGAGCATGTTTTTATGAGTCTGGGATGGTGGAACGTGTTTCTCTGCCACATTTTCAAGTGTAAGATATATCCTAACATTTGGGAACTACCGTGTGTGCTTGCACGCCACAAAGTCTCTTGTTTTCTGGTTATTTTCACATATGTATCTATACTGAATCATATGTATATCTTGTAGGAGTGGTCCATCGAAGAGGGTTCAATCTTGTAACTATACAAAATCATCGGGATACAGTAATGGAAAGACACATATTCAACCTGTAATGCCTGTAGAAACAAAGGCTTCTCGCTCGTGGGGTGTATATGTTATTGTAATGCTGTCATAGCCCTGTATAATCTCTCATTAATACGTGCTACTTCTTGTTTGCATTGTGCCCTTCTTGAATTATATGAATAATGAACTGATTAGGATTCCTCATATAAGATAATAATTTATCTAGATGTTTATATTTATCTCTTTATATATTTTGATTTATTTTATCATTCCACAGCCAGCTGCTATGCTTGGATTTGCTGGACTAGCAGCTTTTGTTCATTATAATGATGAGAGAAGAGCAATTTTAAAAGGTACGTGTTTTACACTCTGGTACTGCCAGGTTACTGATTTTAATGGGCTGGAAGTTGGAATCTGAAAGTTAATGGTTGGGAACTTTTATGTCTTTTGGTTGTGGCATTGTTATTTCAGTTTCATCTTTCTTCTTTGATTTCTAGTATGTGAGATTGAATAATTTGTTTCTTTGTTGTCTATGTCAGATAAAAAAAATTTAATGACACAATTTTGTGCTTTGTTGTGATAATTATGAAGTGGGAATCAGATGGTTTGGATACATTGTACCATAAGTAGGTCATTCCAACATCTCAAGAATTTGAGTCTGTCTACTCACATGGACATGAGGAATTGTGTTTTTTTTTTTTAATTATTTTTATTCGTAAGGTACACACCCGGTGGGCCTTGAACCCTCGACCTTCCTACAATGGGAGAAAGTACTATTTGAGACCCTTTCAAACACTAGGAAGTACCATTAGGGATACTAACCATGATTCTAGCACTTTCAATCTAAACCCCTCAGTATGCAATTTATCTGGTGACCGAAGTGACTAAGCAATGACAGTAGATTGCAGGCTAAATTCTTACTTTTGTTTATTCTGAGATCCTTCAGTAATGTTGTGGCACACTGAAGAACATTAAAAAAAAAGTGATGCTATATTTTTTCTTAGATCATAGAAATAAGCTAACGGATCTGTGCACAGAAGAAATTACAGTCGCATCATTTGCATTCTTGTGTAAAGTCATCTTAAAGAGCCGGACTGCATCTCTTGTTCCTATTTTGGACTTTAACCGTAATGATTTATCCTTTGGGATTTGATCATTATTTCACTTATTAAAATTTCCTTGTTGACCATCATTGAATAAGGAAGAAGAGGATATAGTTGTTAATTAGACATGCGCCATTACTTTGAAAGACATAAAATTGTGGAGCGGTATAGATATCACATCCATTTTAGAATGATGAATTAAGTGTTATGCTTACAATTCAATGACCTAGCTGATGTATTTGTGACAGTCTGGTACTGATGGATAGATGAGTTTGTGCTGTTTGTGTAGATCAGAGTTGATAGTCTTGCCTTCTGCAACTCTTGTGTAGATCTGCTTCAATGCTAGTACCCAATAATATCTGGTGCTGACAATTTTAAGGGCCATGATCTTAGAGCTCAAGTGGTTTCATGAATGAATGTACTTAACAGTTTTTTGTGCCTTTAGTGGAACTGATTAGGAAATGTCTTCAATAGGCGGTAGCTTTGTTGGTATCAATAGCTGTCACTGGTGGGAGGCTATGGATACACTCCTACTCTATCAGGGGGGATAGAGTGAAGTGAAGTGGCAGCCTATATAGACTAGGATTTTGAAGGAACACCATGAAGGAAAGGAATGAATAATTAAAACATTGTTTGTGTGTGCAGTATGTACGAAGTGGCCCTTGTGTAGTGACCTGGAATGGTTAATAGCCAATTAGGCGTGAGAAGCTTCAAAGGAGAATGCACTTAACATGTAAATATCTGCCTTTGTAATTATAAGCTGTAAATTTAATGATGAAGGGAACTTCTGAATTTAGAATGCTCCATCGACTATGATGCTAAGGGAGCATCCTCTAAGCAGGGGAAAGGCAAGACTCATGCTTTCTATCGTTGAGTGCCTAGGGGGGTTTTAGGCTTTGTTGTTTTGTGGGTTGGGTTTGATGGCCTGTCGGGGTTTGGTTTGAGGGCTTCGGATTGAGGGCTTGGGTTTCTTACTCATTTGGAGCCTCTTGTGTATACTGCCTATATACTTAGGAGCGTCTTACGCTTTTTTATAAAATACATATAAAAAAAAAAAAATTAATGCTGATTTTTTCTTCTACTCTAGAAGAACACATTGTGGGGAAGGAAAGAATGCAGATTATTTGTGATATTTGGTCAGCAATCTAAGCAAGACATGTAAAGGAGGAAGGTGGTTGTTCATTGGACACAAAATGACCCTGACTTTTGCAATGCACAGGAGACTACTTTGGACTTAGGAAGGAGAGGAATGATAAACCTTGAACTTACCTTCTTTGTTCCATCTTCTAAAGCTCCTGTATTGAAGATGAGAAAAATTTTGAATGCCTAGTGGGTGGGCGCAGTACTAGCTGCTTTAAAAAAAAACTTGTCACAATTATATGACTCTAAATTTGGAATCTGAGCTTGTTGGTCCTCTTCATCTCTTCACAAATTTTGGATTTTTTTCCCAGCCAATTTTTCTGGATAGACTGAGTTACCAAGATTGATGGCTATGGAGGATAGCCATGTAGGCTTTGATCTACTTCTATTTCAATCCCTACCCTTTTGCCCTTCCGCACACGTGAGTCACCAGAATAGGGTATTCTTTTTCTGTTTAATTTGTTTAGCTGACTTAGGAAGCAGATCAACATCGCAAAAATATCAAAATTATGAGGTCAATTTTTTTTTTTGCATAAATAGAGATAATGCTTAAAATTAGGGAGGGAAAATAACTTCACCTATGAATAAATGGTTTCTTTTGTCCTCCTTGACATAAATCATTCGAGATTTTATGTATGGACTGGGAGGCCGTTTTGAAGTCTTATCACATTCAACTGGGCATAGGAGTATGGAGCAGTGGTTTAATTCAAAGTTTTAATCTAGCTCTTGATATTGTATAAATTTATTATACTAAGATAAAAGTTTTCTGGTTGTTCCAAATACCCATGCTACTTGTAGTAAGCTTCAAAATTTTGATTTGGTAGCCAAAATTCGAGGTCCAGGAAAGTTAGGAAGAGATGGTATTAAATTAGATAGCTCAGCTGCAACTGTGATAATCCCAGTTGAGTATTGATTATCTGCTTCTACTGTTCCATGTCAGATTATACCCTCTAATAGCTAAAAAGCCCTGAATTTTGGCTTTCATCTAACTTGAAATTAGTTAGAAGTTAAGAGGTGAGTTATGAATATGGAAAATTGGACCCCGTTGAGATCCTCGTCTATGGGTTCTCTTAAAAGCATTATATGCTGTCACTAGGTGAGACTTACCTGGATTAAGGCCTAGAGTTACTGGGCACACTCTCAGCCACTAATATTTTTTGCTATAGAGCATGGTGGTATAAGTAGCCTGAAATGGTTTAGCTGGGTTTCTATTATTGATCAGGTTTTTCTTATCACCATCCATCAACAGTATGAAAAATAAAGCAATTCGAAGTTGAGAAGATTAAAGTGACCCATTCTAGAACCATTCCCATATCAGCAATTTAATGGTATTTCTCCATCAATAACGAAATTTCACTGTTGTATGAATCCTTTCTCCATCCATAACGAAATTTCACTGTTGTATGAATCCTTTTAGGTACTGATTACAAGTAATAAAGTAGTTGCATATTCTCTGTTTTCTTTTGAATTTGAAACATCAAAAATGTAAGCATGAGAAATGTGAATTGACTGTTAATAATCTAGCCAAAAGCTATATTAGTGAAAATATATGTTTCCAGATTTTAGTTGGAGAGGGAAAGTTTTTGATTATGTATATAACTAAATAATATAGTAGTTCTAATTTCTCTCTTTACCGACTCAGGCCAGGGTAGTAAAAATGGTGGAAATACTGTCAAGGGGCCAACAATTGGTGGTCCATTCACTCTAATTGATACAGAGAATCGGATTGTTACTGAGCAGAATTTTGATGGAAAGTGGGTTCTCCTCTACTTTGGTTATACCTCATCTCCAGATATTGGGCCGGAGCAAGTAAAGATTATGGCCAAGGCCATAGATATATTAGGTTGACATTTTTATCAAATAAAATAAATGGTGCTGCTTTGCTGTTATGATCACTGAAATTGTGTAATTTTACTTGGAATTAGAGTCAAAACATGATTCCAAGATTCTACCTGTGTTTGTTACGATTGATCCTCAACGCGATACCTCTTCACAACTTTGTGCTTACCTTAAAGGTTAGGGTTCCCTAACTGAATGTGTGCTGCAATATGCTAACTATTAGAGATACAAATGGTTTGTCTGATCCTCCCTTTGTCCTGCATTCTTTTTCATCCCTTTTACTGATTGCAGAGTTTGACTCAAGAATAGTAGGATTAACGGGACCTGTATCAGCTATTAGGCAGATAGCTCAGGAGTACCGCGTCTATTTTAAGCGGGTAGACGAGGAAGGAGATGATTATCTTGTTGACTCTTCCCACAGCATGTAAACCCTAAGCTCAACCTTGTTTTCTCCCTCTTTTCTGATTGAAATCAAAGTGGAAGTGACCTATCTCATAACAAGCAGGTATCTGATGAGCCCAAAAATGAAGGTTGTGAGATGCTTCGGTGTAGAGTACAATGCAGAGGAACTTTCAGATGCAATAATGAAGGAACTGAGGAGCACCCTGACCTAATGTCTCCAAGATTTTGATAGGTTGCCAATATTTCTCCGATGCGGTAAGGAAAATATTATATTTTAGACAGCCATTCTAACATGACCTTTGTTTTTGTGGTTCTTTCATTCCCAAATTTTTGAAATTTCACTCATATGTTACTGAGTTCAAATGTCAATGAGTTTCTTATTTGAAAATCATCTAGACAAGAGCATAGAAAGATGAACAGAATCTGATTCTTGAAGGCTATCTGTAAAGTTACATTTGATATTATATGCACTGCTTAATCTACATTTTTTTTTTTTTTTTTTTTTTTTTTGAGATGGAATGTAAAGCACCATGATAGGGTGCCCCCATCATGGCTAGTCTATTTTGCCCTGGTTGATGCCAAATGAACTTGATTTTGAGTGACCTAATCTTCCATCAGAAAAAAGGTGGGGTTGGGAAATAAGTTGGGGAAAGGAAAGGGGTTGACCTAACAAGCTTCTCAGTCTCCTTTAGGGCACTTGCTTTGTTTCCCTTCAGTTTTAGGCCTGTTGATTATAAATTTATAGGATAAACAGAAAAAAAAAAAAAAAAAAAGAAAAAGAAAAAGAAAAAAAGAACCTTTCTTTTGACTTTGATGTTCTTTTGGTATCTGCTGAGTTGATATCAAACATTTAGTGACAATAACAACTGCAATAATTTCACATAGCCTATACACCGTTCAAGAAATTACAACACATATGATGTAGTTTTTTTTTTTTTATTATTTTTTTTATTTTTTATTTTTTATAGCATCTAAGCCAAATCCGTGGATCAAACGAATTCAAATAAATCTTTAAACAGTACAAAAAGACAATCGAATTGTGTTTGCACTTGTTGAACTAAATGGCTTATTTGTGGACTTGAATTTTAATGGCTGGTAGCACTGCAAAAAATAGAGCTATTCTTCTATAGAAAAATAAGTAAATTCCTATTTTTCATTTTTTATATAAAAATTTGGAAATTTTTTAATATCTTAAATTGTTATTTAGTTTTAGTAATTTTACAAGTTTATAATCAATTGTTCCATAAATATACATAAACTCCTTGTTATCTTTCTTACAATTATGAATCAACTCTTTTGTTTGGGATTGTGTGAGTTTTTTCGACCCCCCGAATGATTCAATCCATTGATCACGATACCTAGAAATTAAAGGATTTGGAGGAAAATCTTAACTTGTTTTTGCCAATGTTCCAAATTGACCGCTTTCATCAATTTTTTTGACAGAAGCGAAACGAAGTCATATCTATTTGCTATCACTGAAATTAGGTATAAGAAAAATGCTTGGGTTACTATAACTTTTACTATAGTTATATTATAAATTGATGTGCCAGCCTATAATTAGCAGAATGATTAAGAGTGTATGGTTGACAAGTTAGTTACTAACTAATTAGATTGACAAGTCAAGTTTTTTCTTAATCATTTTACTAATTATGGACTGCATGTCAGTTTGTAAGAGATTTTGCGTAAAAGTTATAGTACTTCTAGCGACACTCTTGACTATAAATATCATGTCTAGGACATAAATGATGTCACAAGAATAAATTAATCTGGAATATTAAATTATTAGAAATCTATATAGCAAGACACCATTTTTAAGAAAGGAGAGAAAAAACCACATACCTGTTGTTGAAACTCTAGGGTTTGATAAAACAAACCTAAATTAAGTGGATTGAAACTCTTGTGTTTGGTTTTAATCTCTAACCATGAGTACCATCTTTTTCTATTGTGAGGCTAATGCAATGGTACATGAAAGTAATGGACGGTCAAGAATCAATTTGGAAACGGAAATTAATTTTTTCTCCAAATGGTGCCAGAGAAAACTCTTTCAATCTAATCTATAAAACTCACGTGCTAATTAAAAAAATCTTGTACTTCTCATATACTAAAGGATACATGATAATTTTATAGACTCGATTGAAAGAAATCCCTCCTAAATTTATGAGATTTGAAAATGCTCAATTTTTTTTTTTTTTTTAAAAAAAAATACCACACCATGTGGAGATGGTTATGTGATGGGAGTTTGTAGACATGTCTGCACGAGTAGAGACTGGAAATTGAAGCAATTTAAGATCATGAGCTAGAGTTGCCAAAAGACAAATAATTTTTTCCTTTTTTTTTTTTTTTTTTTTTTTTTTTTTTTTTGTGGATATATCACAGCTGGCCTCGAACGTGGGTGCTCAAAATAAATAAATAAATAAATAAAATAAAAAAAGAAAAAAAAAAAAAAAAAAGAAAAAAAAAAGAAAGAAGGAAACTCGAACGTGCCCCCCCACTCTCTCTCTCTTGGCTGTGAATGAAATAAAAAGAAAATCCCAGGCTTGAATTATAAGCTGCATATGATAAGGCCAAGTCCTTTAATTTCTAAAAATCTAGAGATCCTCATTGAATCCAAGACCGGGTCTCTTGGTTTCCCTTTTCCACCACACAAGAAAGTAGAAACCCAAAAGGAAAGAAAGAAAAAAAAAACACAAAAATAATAATAATAAAAAAAAGGAATGAAGGTCAACTAGATCATTTTTAATAAAACAACAAATCTGCAGAAATGTTCTTCGCTTTTTCTGCAATCATTGACACCTAATTTCGTCATCTCTATAATGGAAAGAGACCCAAAAGAAAGAGAGATTGTTTTATGGAAGCCCCTCCAGGAGGCAATGCAGATCATCTCCTGGGGGTAGGCCTCACACAATATTCATCAGTAGTTTTTTAACATGTGATATTATTGAGTTCAATCTCATCATTTTCCATTTGTTTTATTTTAAGCCTGTTGTTGTTCTTCTCATTGTTGTATAGTTTTATCAGTTTTAACATCAAAAAATGTTCTTCTCATTGTCGGCTAAATAACATTCAATCCTTCTCCTTCATCATACAACACAAGAATTGAGACGAGATGACAAAAATGGAAGACGACACCGTGGAGAAGAAATCAGGCTGTGGCCTATTAAATGCAGTTTTTGGGCGGCGTAGTTTTTGGCCAAGAAGATCTACCTCTACTGGTTCGCTTCCTACCGGGAATGGAACCAATTTCGGCAAGACACCAAGCACTCCGAATTCAAGGAAGCGACGAGGCGGCTCGGATGAGTCCCTTGAGACCTCATCAAATGTATCAGAATCCTCATCAAAACCAATGGCTAGACCTTCCCAAAATCCTCACAGGGGGCCTCCTGCGTATCACCAATACCAGGGCAGAAGACAATCCTATGAGGCTGCAATCATACCCTCAGCAGGCGCATGCGCAAAACAGATGACTCCTAGCCAAGAATATGTTAACCACGGCAAAAGGGTGCCAAAGGAAGCCATTGGCATCTCTGGTGAGCTTGAAAGCATGCTCATAGATCAGCAGAAAAACTTAGGAAATGGTAATCTTGTCCGGGCTTCGTCGAGCAATGTCATGCTTTTCGGAAATCTTGGTAACTTGAGGCAACCGGGAGGAAATCTGAATAATTCACATAATGTTTTTGATCACCTTCCCAAGACTGCAAGAGAAGAGATCCCAAAGCCTAAAGCAAGTTACCCAAATAGTACGGCAATGGGAAATGTGGTAAAGAGTTCTTATAGAGACATGACACCCAATGAAGAGCAGTCAGGTTCCCTGTGCCGGGCAATCTCGACTAGAATGGATCCTGAATCATTGAAGATTATGGGGAATGAAGATTACAAGAATGGAAGATTTGCAGAAGCCTTGGCCTTGTATGATGCTGCAATTTCCATTGATCCCAATAAGGCTTCATACAGAAGCAACAAAAGTGCCGCATTAACCGCTCTCGGCAGGCTTCTTGAGGCAGTTTTTGAGTGCAGAGAAGCCATTCAAATCGAACCTCATTATCACAGAGCTCATCATCGTTTGGCAACATTATATGTGAGGTAAGGAAATTGATTCTCACTAGACAAACAGAGAATGTACATGGCTTCTCATTCTTTTTTCATGCAGATTAGGGGAAGCAGAAAAAGCATTGTATCACTACAAACAGGCAGGACCGGAGGCCGACGGCGACGACATTGCTAAAGTGAAAACACTTCAGGTGCATCTCAACAAGTGCACAGAGGCTCGCAGAGTACGAGATTGGAACACCCTGATTAGGGAAACAGGGTGCGCCATATCTGCAGGCGCGGATTCTGCACCATTGGTGAGACATACGCTTATCCTTTTGATTTAATCTAGCACCATATATAGTGTGATTTTGTGACTCACAAATTGCTTGGTTTCTACTTTGAAAAGATATTTGCTTTGCAAGCTGAGGCCTTGTTGAAGCTCCATAGACATCAAGATGCAGATGAAGCAATGTTGAAGGGTCCACATTTTCACCTTGACGCCTGTACTAGATTCCTGGGCCCTATTGGTAGCGCAAATCTGTTGGTTATTAGGGCTCAAGTTGACATGGTAGCCGGCAGGTTAGTGTTGTATATCGTTATCCGTCGTCGGATTAAGCTTTTGAGACAATTGATGAACTTAAAATCTGACTGAGACTTGGATCCCAAGTCAAGAAATTGCTTATAATGATGGTTTTGTTGGTATATATCCAATTGAGTTCACAGATTCGATGATGCACTGGAGACAGCACAGCGCGCAGCTCGGCTAGACTCGAACAACAGGGAAGCGAACCCAGTGGTGAGGAAGGCTCGGGCAGTTTCAGCAGCTCGATCAAAAGGCAATGAGCTTTTCAAGAAATCAAGGTTCTCTGAGGCATGTGTTGCGTATGGGGAGGGGCTGGAGCACGACCTATATAATTCAGTGCTGTTGTGCAACCGTGCTGCTTGTCGGTCCAAACTTGGCCTATTTCAGAAAGCTGTGGAGGATTGCAATGCTGCCCTCCATGTCCGACCCTCCTACTCCAAGGCTAGACTAAGAAGAGCCGATTGCAATGCCAAGGTGACCACGTTGCACTTCATATATATCATTCTTCTTTTAAAACAAGAGATTTAATAATATATATTGCATTAGGAATATATAGCTAAATCATTGATACCTATTAATCCCCGCCAATTCATATGGTAAAGAACGCAAAACAATCACACAAAAGAGCACCAAGACTTATGTGGTTTCTTCAATGTGAGGTATGTATACTGGCGAAAGCGATTATAAAGAAATTCACTATCAAAGATCAAATATGAAAATCACTCAAAACCCAAAACTTCAATACACCTAGATATCATTTTCACATAAAAGAGATTTTTCCAATACAAACTTCTCTTTTGCTACCACAAATGATGATCTGTTTCTCTCTCTCTCTCTCTCTCTCTCTCTCTCACTTTTTTTTTTTTTTTTTAAGAAAAATGAAAAATCAGTCCTTGTAGTTTACTGTTTACCTGATTTGCAATTAGCTCCCTGTAGTATCAAAATGAACTTAGAGGTCCATGAGGTATACCAAAAAAGTAATTTAGTCTCGACAATCAAATTTCGTCCATCAATTTAATAGATTCCGTTAGTATGACACTTAAATAGAACACGAGTCACAATTTTATTTGCTTTAAAGTTTTACGCTATCGAAATCTGTTAAGTCAATTGACGAAATTTGGCTGTAGAGACTAAATTATTTTTTTAGCATACCTCGGGGACCTCTAAGTTCATTTTGATATTTTAGGGAGCTAATTGCAAATTAGGTAAACCACAGGGATTGACCAACCCCTCCTTTTTTCCCTCTTTTTTTTATGTGAAAGTGATATTTAGGTATATAGGAATTTTGAATGATATTCTCTTCACTATTTTGTATTCCACTTTGATAGTAAATTTCTTTGTCGTTGCCTCTGCTTGTGGACATATCTTATAATGAAAGAACCACTTAAATCCTAGTATTTTTTCTGTGTGAATCGTGATCTTTTACACAAAAAAAAAAAAAAAAAACTGAAGGCCGGAGTTGTTTAGCAATGTTGATCTTCAACAATATGATTAATTTTCTTTTTTGGGATGTAATATATAGTTGGAAAGATGGGAAGCTTCAATAAAAGACTACGAGGTGTTGTTAAAGGAAACACCGGAAGACGAGGAGGTGAGGCGTGCGTTGTCAGAGGCCCAAATACAACTGAAGAAACAACATGGTGAAGACATGGGCATGAAATATAGCACTGGAGCTGACTCTGTCGTCACCTTCTCCTAGTAGAGAGATTTAGATGTACGTATAGAAGGAAAAACCAGCCATGCAGCTTGAACAAAGAGGCCCGGAATAGACAAGAAAAAGAGCTGCTCCTCCGCTCCGGTGGCGGAGCTCTAGGAGTGTAACGATGACATGATAGGTAATCATCAATAGGGGGTAAAAAGTGAAAACAATGGTTTGATTTTGAATGGGGATAGGGGGAAGGGGGAGAAAATTGATACTTTTTTTCAGAGCAAAATGCAGTAGATTTAATTGGAATCAATTTGTTTATGTGTATAGTTGAATGCGTGGAATCTTTGTTTGTAATTTTTTAATCAATCTTTCTTCCTTCACTACTTTCCAAAAGTTGGACGAAAAAGATGCAACTCAGAGCTCAAAAGGGATGGTGTGAAAATGCTGTTGAAAGCATATGCTTGTTGGATATTTAGTGTGGTATTTCTTGATCATTTTTCTACCCTAGTTTGTTTTTCAAGATTTATCAATTTGCTAAGCTTTATTTTAAATAGGAATTCTGATTTAATGAGAATTTATTTGTAATTTTTTTTTTTTTTTGCAAGAGAATTTGTAACCATTATGGAGAAAGACAATGTAGTTCTGTCCAAATCGGGAATGTAGGTTTGAAATGAGAACTTTGTTCACACTTTGTGTTGCAACTAAATTATTATATTATTTTATTATCCTTTTGCCTTGCTTGGCATTTTCTAAAGGGTTAAATGCATAATTGGTATTTGTGATTTACCTACCTCTTTATCAAAAGGGTATCTAGGTCTTAAAAAAGTGACAAAATCGACACTTGTATTTTACAAATTTATCAATTTGATGTCTTTGTCGATAAATTTGAGATTAGACGAATGCAATTGGATATTGTGAGTTTAGATCAATTGAAAGTAATTTCGATTGATCAAACTAACATATATAGCATTGTGCGAGTATGTGAGAAATGATGTGTAATTAATAGGGATGGATGTTCTTAAAGGGTAGCTCAATCGACTATGATCACGTTTTATAAAGCGGAGCTAGTTCGAATTCTTCTTCCCCCTCTTGTGTGGACATTTAAAAAATTAAAAAAAAAAAAAAAAAACAGGCGTACTCATTTCGATCAAACAAATTTGGGTTGAAATGTGCGTAATAAACTTAAAAATAAAAATATATATAGGGGAAGCTTCAATAATTTTTTTTAGTTAAAAGAAAAAAAAAATTCATGTTCACAAACCTACCAATTAAACTCTAGATATTTGTCCCTAAGAGGTAATTCAATGAGCTGGAACCATGCCTAATAAAATGGAGGTCACTAATTCGAATCTCCCTCCCACTCTTGTGGGGACATATAAAAAAAAATCCAAATATTTGAACTTTATCTAAACAGAAAATTAAAATTAAAAAAAAAAAAAAAAAGGGTCACTAATCTTCTTTCCCAAAATAAGCATCCTATTCAGATCATAATAGCCATTAAAGACTCTGACGACAAAAGCTCTAAGTTCGTCATACATAGATGATAGATCCGACACAAACAACATACATTAAACCTTAAACCTTAAGAAACATAAAAATAATACAATAATAAATAAGCACGCGGTAAAAATAAAATTACACGCTAGACTTGAGGCGTCCACGACGATCCTGAGCGACGGAGGGGCAGTAATTCCTGATAGCGGTGAGGTCGTACGGCTCCGTATCGAGGGCGAGCCATTGCTCCACCGTGAAGAGCTGCTGGGCGCAGGGGATGTGGGGCCCGGTGGAAGTGACCTCGACGTAGT
Source organism: Corylus avellana (assembly GCF_965113065.1). Classification (NCBI taxonomy): domain Eukaryota; kingdom Viridiplantae; phylum Streptophyta; class Magnoliopsida; order Fagales; family Betulaceae; genus Corylus; species Corylus avellana. Next base: position 16,392,657 of record NC_142500.1, on the reverse strand, counting down.
TACAGTACCAGCCGTGGTGGTGACCCGAGCCGTCGGATGTGAGGTTGATGGCGCAGATCGGAGCGGCGAGGCACGGTGCCTTGCCGCTGAAAATGTCGAGATTGCCCCTCTCGAAGTAGTTGTGCCCCCGATCCATGAGCCCTCCCCAGGCCTCGAGGTTCGTGATGTGCACGTACTCCCCGTACGCGTCGTACAGCTTTAGGCCAATGATCGAGTCCGTTCCGCCCTTTAGGACCGACCCGGTCCTAACGTACACCGTGTACACGCAATCCTCGTCCAACAAACAAACAAAAAAACCCACCATTTTCGTTAGAAGAATTACCAGCTTGCAATGGTGGAAGGGAAAGGGGATCTTACGTAAGATTTGGCGATGGAGGTGAGGGAGAGAAAGAGCAGAACGGAGAGGAACACAGCGTTGGATGCCATTGCCATCATTGAACTAATGGATAGATTTTGACGCGTGAAGCTTCGTCGCCTCTTTATATATATAGCCCTTCCACGCCAACGTGTTTTGCATTGTTAATTTGCGAATTAAAAAATTATTTATTATGTTATATTTTTAAAAGTGATTAAATATTTGTACCAAAACTTAAAATTTTATTTAATAATTTACATAGAATGCAATTTCTTAGAAAGCATAATTATTACTCTAATTAATGAAGAGAAATTACGGACGGAAACTAAATATGAAATATTATTAATGCTCTTCTTGACCACCAATAATAATATTAGAACAAAATATTTCGATGTGATATAAATAAAAAAAAAAAAATTATATTTTTAAGAATGTTTTGTTTTTGAATTATTTGTTTTTAATAGTAGAAAAGGCTTGGTGTTTAGAGTCAAAATGAAGTAATTTTAGAAAGACTATTTGTGTTCTATTAAGAATGATGTAATTATTTATTTTTTTTTTTTTTGATATGTCTGCACAAGAGAGAAGAGGAGGGAGATTCGAACTAGTGATATCTACTTCATTAAGCGTGATCCTAGCTAATTGATCTACCTCTCGGAGATGAATATTGTGACTATTAAAATCACTCTTTAATTAAAATTCAATAATAATTAATCACAAATCTAATAAAATTTTAATAATCATATCAGTAAAATACAAATAAACCTCTTAAAATTATTCACAGGCATTGGATATGGGAATGACAGTGTGACGCGGGTGCAACTTGGTTGGCAAATGCGGTAGAAAATTACTAAATTAACACTGACAAGTGACAGGTCACAGGTGGGTAAAATTGGTCGCTCAAACAGTAAAGTAGGTGGTGGGGTTGAGAGTCCAACCGGACAAAATATCCGAAAACTTTAATAATTTTGGCCGCGTCTTCATAATTATAGGCAGGAAAGAAGAAGGGTCTGGAACTTTTTTTTTTATCCGATATAAATGAAGCATATTCTAGTGGGGGTGCCAGAAAAGGTGCGGAATTGGTCAATACGACCACGTTTGGCTTTGGAGTATTTATGGTGGTGAGCAAGAATTGGACAAAAATCACACGTTATTGTGTTGGTTTCCTGTGCGTCCTCCTTCCAACATCTTTTCATGTTGTATGGATTCATTATTATATGTAATTAAACAAGTCCCACAGTTGTTTGTACACACTAGACACCATTTATGTCGTTTTAATCCAACGGACTTCTTTCAAATACACGACTCCACCAAGAAAAACAACACTAAACCAAAACAGCATATATAGGAGTTGGTGGGTCTTTTTCTACTTATAATTTGGATAAGGGGAAAAGAGGGAGGAAAATGCAAATGCGGGTACAACCTTTTTTTTTTGGCTCTAGCCTAATGTGTCACATTGCGGGTACAAAAGTTCGTATTTCTATTGAACTTCATAATTTTCTAACAAGAAGATATTGAAATAGAGCTGATAACTTTTTACTTTGTTAATCCAAAAAAAGAAGATGGATGAATGTTTATTTATTTATTTTTCCCGAAAGAATAACTTTTCACTTTGTTAGTCTATGCCCATTTACTGAGGGAGAAGCATGACTTTTTCACTTAGTTATAGAAAAAATTACACTATTTAAAGGAGAAATGAGGGTTAGTAAGGGTATTTCAATGTTCATTTGAGGGTATAAATGTAATTTTGATAACTGGATATTTTGAGTATCTTTTTAAGGATATATCTGTCAATCTATCATCCATAACGACGGCAAAATAGGGAGATCAGGTAAAAAAATGCATGTGATTTGGATTATGTTTGATTTACCAAGCTGGCCTAACATAGGATTTTTTTTTTGCCAAAAAATTATAGTTAAAAAGGGGGTTGAATGTAACAAGTAGTAGTTCATAGAGACAATGTATAAATGAGTTGTGCGTTCACGCGCAGGTGATAAAGTTTACAGAGACAATGTGTAAATGAGTGGTAGTTCACGCGTAAAAAATAAAGGTAATAAACTAAAAAATAAAGAAAATACCGAAACTAAGACAAGCTAAGCAAATATGAAGTTAAAGAACTTCAAATGTTTGAATGTCATTATGCTAGCTGATTACTAATACATGTCTATGAGGCTAATGGTTAGGGACCGACACAAGAAAGGGGAGGGCCCCCCCTTCTCCCATAAGTCTGTTCTTCGCACCATGGCAACCATCACTATGCCACAAGGCCTAGTAGCAGGGTGCTTGACAATGTATACACCAATAAATCAATTGACCATTAACTAACAATTATCAGTGTCAACGTAGTTTGAGAGTCCTAATGTGATCGGTCTGGTGTGGGTGGTCATTAGCCCTCAAGTGGCTACCATCACACTGCCACATGACCTAGTTTGGCAGGGCGCTTGGCAATGCTTACACCAATAAATCAATTGACTATCAACCAACAATTAGCAATGTCAAACGTAATTTGAGAGTCTTAACGTGATCGGTCTGGTTTGGGTACATGGTCATCCGTCCTCAAGTAATCTTCCCTCGGGAGGACAAGAGGATTTTGGCCCTCAAGCTTTCTCCCCTATAGGGCATCGATGTTAAGGACAAGAAGCAAACAAATCCATCAATGCTGTTGATAAGGAATGAGTTGGTGGAGTAGATGAACATGGGAGACAAATTAAGAAGGATTTTTCTATTTATGCCGTTAAATGCTAGAGGAGTTTGTTTTGTGAAGGGGGTGGATAAGATTTTGATCTTTGAATGTCTTTTGATGGACTAAAATTAGGAGGAAAACTAGAGTTATTCAACTGGAGGACAGCTATAAGGCCTCAAATCAATCATTTTCAAAGTTTGAACAAAGAAATTAAAATAAAGTGTTTAATATAAAAGGTGGGTCTTAGTGAGTATGACATAAACATGTGACATATATGATCATATTTTGTAATTGAATTGTAGTTTCTATCTTAATTAATTTGCTTAGATAAAGGGCTTTTTTGCAAAATCCCCAGATATGCAAGTTGTGTAACAAACCCTAGTGAATTTCCACGGTAACAACCCTGACTTATTATGACCTAAATCAGGAATATTGCTTGGTGTAATTCAAGAATTCTTCTTGCATATATCTTGTAAAGTGGAAAAAACTAATAATAGGTAAATTATGGTACCAAAAATGGAAATATTTGTTGTCGATTATGGAACCTTCACTTCAATTATGTAGTTGAGAGAAAACTATTTCGCAGGATGCCCTTTTGGCAATTAATGAAGCATTTTCACATGCTTTTAAAAATGTTATTAAAGAAAACATATTCTCAATATTGTAATAAAAGTGATCATATATAATTAACTAGATGATCAACACTTTCACATGCTCCTTTTTATTTCATTGGATGCCACTTTCAAATTGGAAGAAAATTGTAATATATATTATATCATGGCTCCAAAAATAAGAACACAAGTTAAGGTTGCCTGGCATTGGCAATATAAAAAAAAAAAAAAAACATAGATGTTTGAAATTGTTAACTTGTTGATTGACCAAGTAAAACGATCCAAAAATAGGGTTTTATTGGGAAACATTGTGACCCTAGAGCTGTACTCAACCCCACATACTCACTCACAACATGCGTTGTCCTTTTCTCAAACATGTAACCTCCCCCTTTCTTTCACCTCCTATGTTCTCCAACCACCTATTCCCATGCAATTATTTTTCCTCCTCCACTCTATAGCCTTGGCCCTTGCCACCCTTTAAACCCATTTGTTCACCCCCTCCCCTTTACTCATGGAGGGGCGGGTCCCACCTGCCGGAGGTGATGAAACCGACGCCAATCCTCAAGTGGGGCGACTGCAACCGCCACCGCCGCCACCCCCAATACCACCACCTCCGCTTGCATACCACGCCGAAACGTACGTAATTCAAGTCCCTAAAGACCAAATTTACCGTATTCCACCTCCGGAGAATGCCCTTATCGCCGAACGCTACCGCGCACCGAGCATGCAAAAGAAGAAGGCAGCACGACCTTGCTCCTTCTGCCTATTGGTAATTGGTCTCATCTTGATTATTCTTGCTCTAATTGGGATTGCCATTACAGCATTGTCATTTGCGTTTAACCCAAAAGCTCCTACATTCTCTGTTGTGCAAGTCATAGCCAAGAACCCTAAATCTTCCCCTCATAAACATTCCCAGCCTGCTTACGATATTTCCTTAAGGGTCAACAATCCCAATGACTTCATGGGAATTTATTACAGAACCGGCGGGGTTGCCACATTATCTTTCAAGAGCAAAAAATTTGCCAAGGGAAAATTTCCAAGGTTGTACCAGGACCTGAAGAAATCTACAAAGATTAAGGTTGTCCTAAAAGGATCAAGCGCCACGTTGCCTCACCAAATTGAGAAGAGTATGAAAGACAAGAAATCTAAGTTGCCAATCATGTTAGCTCTAAATGTCAAATTTCAGTTGAAGATGAAACTTGGTACCATGAAGACATGGATTATTGATACCCAGGTTGCATGTAAATTTAAGGTGAGTAAATTGGGGGTGGGTTCCCGGATCTTATGGCAAAAATGTCAGACAGAATTCGAGTCCTAGAAAAGAAGGCAGTTAATGGTGGTGATGGGGGTGTGTTGTTGGTTGTGTTCTTGATCATGCAGTATGAATAATTTCAATTTTTTTTTTTATTATCATTTTTCGTCTCTATATGGTATGTAGTATTCCTCCACTCTGAGTTTTCTTTCACGAATCTTTCATGTCAACCAATTCAATTTATGGGCTTATATATATATACATATATATTATTCTTTATGTAGAAAATCCCATTTGTAGTTTTAATTTTGTAAAATTTGCACCTAGGCAACATGCAATTTCTTGAGTGATTCCTGCAAATGCTTAATTAATTACTCTGTTTAGTTACATTGGACATGAACATTTGCAAATGCTTCCTCCTCTGTTCTAGTCCAGAGTATTTTTTTTCCTTTTTGGGTCTGCTTGGTTTTGAGCCCAAGAAAAATTGGACCAAGCTGTGACTCTTAAGATGTTTTCTTACAATATTTTGATGGTGGGTTATAAAAGAGTTCCAAGAAACCCAAAGTCATAGTAAAGCAATCCACCTTAATAGTACAGAGATTGTCCTTTATCTTTAGGGTAGTCTCAAACAAACTCTTAAGCTACAAGAACATTCTCAGACATACTCCTATTAGGTATGAAGGCTGCTTGGTTATGACTAATACTGATCTATTAGCCAAAATCTTAGTTATACATTTGTAAACCAGATTGCAGCAAGCAATTGGTCTAAAATCTCCCATCAATGAAGGGCTTTGCTTATTGGGAACAAGTGCAAGTATAGTAGCATTAACCCCCTTAAGTAATTTTCCTGATTGGGAAAAAGATTGATGGCCTCAGAAACCTCCAATCCCATCCCTGCATGCAATACCAGAGAGAGCTTCAATAGAAAGAGGTTTCTATGAGGTTTCTATGGTCAAAAGAGAAAGAGGGGTCGTCAACTGGCTACCGGTCATTTGACTATAGGCACTCCGACGCACAAGTCAGTCTTTTTTTTTTTTTTTTTTGAAACATAAATCTTTGCAATTTCATTAATAATAAGATCAAAAGCATAAAACTCTTATATCAAAGAGTATAAAAGCTCTGAAAAATCACAGCTCCAAGCTGATAAAACCCAAGAAAAATAGTGAGAGAATGAAGAAGAAAATATTTGTATATTTCTTGATTATAATTGATTTACATGAGGATCTATTTATACAAAGAATTTGGTTTACATAGCCGTTAAGGATTGATATTATGATCTTTTATACAAGGAAATTGTTCACGTAGATGGAATGTTAACGTTACGGGCTTGAGATTTTATTTTCTCAATTAATTTATGACTGTTGCTAATATTTTCTTCCTCAACACTCCCCCTCAAGTTGGAGTGGATATTCATAACGCTCAACTTGCCAAGTAAGTGATGGAATTGTTTTGAACCCAGTGCCTTAGTAAATAGATTAGTAGGTTGTTGAGTGGTAGGTATGTGAAAAGTCTGAATTATGCCATCTTGCAGCTTTTCGCGAATGAGGTGACAATCAATCTTTATATGTTTTGTTCTTTCATGAAAGACGGGATTTAAGGCGATGTGGATGGCCGCCTTGTTGTCGCAATACAATTCCGCTGGTTGTGGATGTGGGATATGGAGGTCTGCCAACAGTTGTTTTAACCAGGTAATTTCACGGCAGGTTGAGGCCATAACTCTGTATTCTGCTTCAACTGAAGAACGAGATACTGTTGTTTGCTTCTTTGTTTTTCAAAATATTGGTAAGCTTCCAAGGAGTATACAATATCCAGTGACTGAACGTCGAGTGTCTCTGCATCGTGCCCAATCCGCATCACAGAATGCATGTAATTAAATGTTGCTTGTGGCTGATAAGAGAATTCCTTGTCCTGAAGACTGCTTGATGTAGCGTAATACTTTATGTGATGCATCTAAATGAGATGTGCGTGGCTTGTTCATAAACTGACTCAACACCTGCACTGCATATGCCAAATCTGGTCTGGTGATAGTTAAATAAATCAACTTACCAACTAGTCGACGATATGACGAGGGATCCGCAATGTGGTCTCCATCATGCTTATTGAGTGCCAGATTCTGCTCCATGGGAAAAGTGCTGGGTTTGGCACCGAGGAAGCCTGTGTCTTCAAGTACTTCAAGAGCATACTTTTTTTATGATAGAAAGATGCCTTTCTTTGAGCGAGCCACTTCGATGCCTAAAAAATACTTTAGGTTGCCGAGATCTTTGAGTTTGAAATGGTCACCCAAATGTTTCTTAAGCTTCTGAATCTGCTCTAAGTTATTGCCTGCCAATATAATATCATCTACATATATGAGAATAGCTGTGAAGTTACCTTCGTGGGATCGGACGAATAGTGAGTAGTTGACCTTGGATTGTTTATATCTTGCATTAATGAGAGTGGAAGAGAGTTTTGCATACCATTGTCTTGAAGCTTGTTTAAGCCCATACAGGGGAGTTTGCAAACTCTAGTCTCCCCCTTTCGTCCGAAACCAGGAGGAAGGTGCATGTAGACTTCTTTGTGAAGGTCACCATGAAGGAAGGCATTGTTTACATCAAGTTGATGCAAATGCCATCCACATGAAGCAGCAAGTGCAAGGAGAGAGCAGACAGTCACCATTTTAGCAACAGGAGCAAAGCTCTCCATATAATCAAGGCCTGCCTGTTGGTTGTAACCCTTAGCCACTAAGCGAGCTTTATACCGCTCCACTGAACCATTTGGGTGATATTTGATTTTATAAACCCATTTGCAGCCAATGAGTTTCTTTTCAAATGGAAGAGGAGTTAGAGTCCATGTTTGAGTCGACTCAAGAGCATCCACCTCAGCACGCATAGCATCACGCCATTTGGAATCTTGCATGGCCTGTAAAAACGACTTTGGCTCTTGTGCAAGGGAAATAACAGTGGTAAAGGCACGATGGTAGTTAGAGAGGCATGTATAAGATAAAAAGGAATCAAGGGAGTAAGGGTTACCTGACGAATGCACCAACGCTAATTCAGATGATTGAGTGGTACAAGATGGCAAAGCCTGAGCAAGATGAAAATCACGTAAGTATGCAGGTGGTTGGGTCAATCGAGTTGGTCGCCGAGTGACCGGACAAGGAGATGGGGCAGTCTAGATGGTGGAAGGGGCAACTTGAGCTTCAACAACAGGTGACAATGAGGTAGCGACATCATTAAGAAGATCAAAAGGGATAGGTAAGACCGGTAGAGATTGCTCAGGGGTGGCTTGGGCAAAAGGAAAATGATCTTCATGAAAAAGGACATCACAAGAGATGAAGGTTTTGTGATGATCAAGATCATATAGACGGTATCCTTTTTGACCATAAGGATAACCAAGGAAGACACATCGTATGGCACGAGGGTCAAATTTTGATAGATTTTGTGAATGAGTGGAAGCAAAGCATAAACAACCGAAAACTCGTAAGTGATTGTATTAAGGTTTCGAGTTGTGTAACTTCTCATATGAAGATTTTCCAGATAAGAGAGGGGTAGGGGTTCTATTGATCAAATAGGTAGTGGTGAGGATAGCGTCTCCCTAGAAACGTGTGGGTAAGTGGGCTTGAAAGAGTAAGGCTCGGGACATATTGAGAAGGTGACGATGCTTGCGTTCAACAACTCCATTCTGTTGGGGAATAGAAACACAACTGGTCTGATGGATGATTTCTTTGTCAAAATGAAAGGATGGAATGGTGAATTCAGGGCCATTGTCACTACGAATAACTTTGATGGTAGTCGAGAATTGGTTCTCGACAAGGTTAATGAAGGATTGTAGAAGAGAGCGAGCCTCAGATTTATGTTGCATCAAATATACCCATGTGCATCGGGTGTAGTCATAACCAATGGTTAGAAAATAATGTGCCTCATTAATGGAAGATGTGCGGTAACCACCCCAAATATCAACATGTATTAAGGCAAAAGGTGCAGTAGAAGAAATTTGACTAGTTGGAAACGGAATATGTGTTTGCTTAGCGAGGGGACAAACAAAACATTGTTCTGAATTTGAATTACAAATTTCAGATATATTATTGGAAAGAAATGACAAAACTTTATTGGAGAGGTGACCTAATCGGCGATGCCAAAGCTGTGGAGTTGACTTTGCCACCTGGCACCGTGAGGGTCTCGTGTTGGTGAAGTAATACAGGCCATCCCGCTCAGTGCCCAGACCAATCATCTTCATCGAGCGAAGGTCCTGGATGAAACAAAAATCAGAAGAAAAAATAATGAGACAGTGCAATGTCCTACATAGTGTACGTACAGAGATCAGGTTAAAATGAAAAGTAGGAACACAAAAGACATTATGAAAGATGAGTGATGGGAAAAAAGCCATAGATCCAATGTGAGTTACAGAAGCATATAAGCCATTAGGTAATTGGACAGTACGACCATGAATAGGATGGGACTGGGTCAAGGCAGTGGGAGAACATACCATATGATCAGTAGCACCACTATCAAGAATCCATAATGAGTCATCAAATAAGACAGAAGGCGTACCTGATAGAGATGGTTCGGGACTACCTGCTTGGTGGGCGATGGAATGTTGTGGGGTGACGTTATTCAAAATTGCAAGGAGCCGTTGGCATTGATCAGGTGTAAAAGGAAAACTGTTGGTAGTGGAAACTTGATGAGCACGGGGCTTAAGACTAGAACCTGAGCCTGAGTTAATCTTGCGATGAGTAGGGGGAATCCGTGAAGTTGGTAGCACTGCTCAGTAGTATGACCATCACAACCGCAATAACTGCATTTTGGTATTTCCTTCTTCTGAAAGCTAGAGCGGTTGTCCTTCCGTGGTGGTAAATTGCCTTTTGTAGCCAAGGCAATGCCCTCAATGATGGGTGGGATGGTAATGCTGCGTTGGCGTTCCTCTTGAAGGACCAAGGCATATGCACGACTGACTGAAAGCAATGATTCTATCAAGAGGATATGTCCCTGAATAGCTGCATATGACTCATTGAGACCCATGAGGAACTTGATGGTATGCTGACATTGCTGTAGTTTGAGGCCCTCCTTTAGTGCGCCATAGATGCAAGGAGAGCTAGGCTGAAGTGCTGATAATTCATCCCATAACCCTTTGAGTTTTGTAAAGTATGTGGCGATAGGCATGGTGCCTTGAACGAGGGTGCTGATATCTTGCTCTAGTTGGAACATGCGAGAACCATTCACCTGAGAAAATCACTCTTTAAGGTCCAATCAAATGTTGCTCGCAAGGTTGCAATAAATAACACTAGTGCAAATGTCATTAGATATGGAATTTAATAACCAAGATTTTACCATATTGTTACAACGGCTCCATTGTGGATAATCTTTGGAGGAGGTCATTGGTGGAGAGATGGTCCCGTCAATGAATCCGAGCTTGTTCTTGGCGCTAAGAGCCATAATGATGGCTAGGCTCCAAGTTTGATAATTTTTTCCATTAAGAGACTGAGATGCCAATACTACACCAAGGTGATCAGAATGCCAATACTACACTAGAGAGTTTGACTACAATGAAAAAAAAATTGACCAACCTAAGAGCAATTTTTCTTTTCTTCTTGCCTTACAACAATCAACAGATCCAGCAGAAAAACTGCACCAACGGAGAAACTGAGGGATGGGTGGGGCAAATTTGACAACACGAAGTGGTGGGCTTGTTGCGGCTTGGGCATTCGACGGAAGTGATGAAACTGGCTGCACAACACCACTGAATCAAAATTTGGGCACTGATCGGAGTGGGCTCTGACCAAACGAGTACCACACTGATGTAGATGGTGTCCTATGACCAACGAGGATCACTAGGATGGGTAGAGAATGGCCAACACGTTTTCTGACCGGCGAAAGCGTGTGGGACTAGTACCCAAAATCTGGCAAGAATATTGTTGACAGGTAAAAAAAATGAGACTATGTTTTCAATTGAAGAAACAGATTTTTAATCTCTAAGAATACGCTCTGATACCATGATAAAACCCAAGAAAAATAGTGAGAGAATGAAGAAGACAATACTTGTATATTTCTTGATTATAATTGATTTACATGAGGATCTATTTATACAGAAAATTTGGTTTACATAGCCGTTAAGGATTGATGTTGTGATCTTCTATACAAGGAAATTGTTTACGTAGATGGAATGTTAACGTTACGGGCTTGAGATTTTATTTTCTCAATTAATTTATGACCGTTGCTAATATTTTCTTCCTCAACACAAGTTATGAGGTTATAACATTATAAATACAATACAGATCTTACAATTACGTACTATCTATGACCTCAACCTTTCTGCTAACCTATATACAACTATGGTTAAAGCACAGATCTGCTCTTAGGCAGACTAGATCTAAGACATAGGTAGCTATATTTCCCAACCTTTATTTTCCGTCCGTGAGAGAAAATCTATCACACCGATCTAATCCTCCTTACCTCATAGATCACTCATAAGGGCAGATCTAGAGAAAAGAAAAATCTTATTCAAAAACAAAAATACAAACAAACAACCAACAAGCAACAGCAGCGGCCGAGGTGAAGGAGACGAGGTGCACTGGACGGCATTGGCGCGTGGCGCAGTGAAAACTGATTGAGGAGAGTAGATCTAAGTTTGAAGACCTAGATCTAAAACCCCACCGATCTCGAGGAGAAGATGAGTGGCACAACACGGTGGAAGAGACCGAAGTTACTAGTTTGGTCAAAGAACACCTAAAAAAGCAAGAAACCAAAAAATAAGAAAATAAAAATTAAAAAAAAAAACACAAAAGGAGAGGTGGAGGATAGGAGCGGGGAGTAGAGGGGGAAGGGGAGAGGAGGGAGTAGGTCTGACTTGTAAACTATGGGAGGTGAAAATGGAGAGAGTGAGAGAGCTCCAATGGTTCCACTTGGACCCTCCTTGGGCCTTTGTATTAGCAGGCCTTCCATTTGGCTGTTTTGGGCTTTTAAGAAATACTAGGTCTTTTATTCGACTAGGCCTCGAGTCTTCTTGATTAGGTCTAAGTGGGTCCTGGGCTTATTACATGGGTGTATTTCTGCTCTATCAGTAGCAAATGTGCCACTCGTGCAGCCTTTTTGTGATCAAATTGAATATTCTATTAGTTGCTCCAACCAATCATTTGTAATACTCCTGATCAGCCACCTTTACCCCATTTACAATATCCCATATATGTTTGATAAGTTTCTTGGAATTTCTGACCTCAACGATTCTATGAAAATAGGTATTATTATGATCTCCAACATCAATTTCAAAACCACAAATAATGCAGCATAAGATGATGATAACACAACATGCAACAGGTTCCACTTGAAGCTGTCACTAGAGATAGCATTAATTGCTGATCAAATTGTAACTTGAGATAATGCTAATGATCACAACACATCTCAAAGCTCCAGCAGCTTGAATTTGAATCAGTTACACGATATTGAATATCTTCAATCTGTATTGATCTAGCTGTTTATTTGAAATTTCACATGTAACTTATATTTTCACCACAAACATTCGTGATACACTGAAAGTCTGAAACCGGCCTCCTCCTTTCATATACCCCAAATGGTAATTAATAATCCTAAAAGGAATGTCATCTGCCTATTTTACCGACTTACTTGTTTCAAACTTGCTCGATAAGAAAATGAACCGTTGGGGGCACTCTCTCAAATGAAAGTAATTTATGAGACTTATTGTACGTGTTGCCTGTTTCAAACTCACTTGATAAGGAATGAAGCTGTTGGAAGTGTTATCTGATCGAAGAGAATTAAATTGTGAAGATGCATCACTTTCATATTGGCCACCTAGACTTTTGATACTTGTCTTGTTAGGTCTGGTTTCCAATTGAAGACTAGAAACCTTTATAAAAGTAAAGCAGTTGACATCACATATACACAAGCTCTCTCGCCCTTCTTGTTTACATTTTGTCCATATACGCTCTTAATTTCACTATTTTTAACTTAAATATTGGAAGTGGTTCCACAATTACCCCTGACGTGTCACTTTTATATCTTCGGTCTTCTTACAATCAGGGGCGGAACTACCCCCGGACTTGGAGGGTCCCCAACCCCTCAAGCCAAGGGATGGTTCCCAAAAAAAAAAGAAAAAAAAAAAATTTAAAATACCTTTAAAAATTAACTTTTACCCTTCCCCAAATTAAATATTCTAGTCCCAACCCTGCTTACAAGTCTCCTATACGGGACATTCAACGTCAACAGTTGTTTACTTCGTCCCTAGGCCACTTTCGTGGAAAGATACTTAACATCATAATCATAATAATAGAAGAAGAAGAAAGAACAAAAAAAAAAAGAGAGAGAGAGAGAGCACCAAAAGTAGAACAATAAGTGTATACGGCATTTCATCATGTTATCGATCTAAGAGCAAGTTGCTTTGCGGTGGCAGCTAGTACTTTAAAAAGAGAGTTGGACTAAAGGAGAGAAGCTTTTTATAAGAGTGTTAACTATGGACATCAATGTATTCTTTAGAATTGAAGAGCCCCTTTTCCTTTTTCCCCCTCTTCAAAAAACACTAACTTTACAACTCAGTAATTATTATGAAGTTTTGGAAAGTGGCCTCCCCCCCTCCCCCAAACCCCTTACCCCTTCTTTTCTTTCTTGCATTTGCACATGGCTTTCAATCTTAATCTAATCTCTAATTAATCCCTCCTTCCTTTAACCCCCCACTCCTTGATTTCTACGTGCAAATCTCACATGCACATACAATAATTCATGTGTTTGATGAACAGTAAGTAGTCATGCATGGCAGAGAGGCCAGGGGTCTCACAGGTTGCTCCAACCAATGGCTCACTCACACATAAACACTGTGTATTTGTTCCCCATAACGAGGGCATCAATGGTCACATGGGAATCCAAGTGAGGAAGCCAGCCAATTATCAACATATATTTATATAAGAGTACTTATAGTATTCCAAGACAAACCACCACCCTCCATGGCTCGACCCTCAATGCCGGGGACCGATTCTCGACCGCAGCACACGTGTAAACAATCTATTTTTAGTAATGCAGGGTACCTGACACGTGTGCTTCAGGACCATGACTACTTCTGACACGCCATTGCCAAAAAGGTTCCCTCTTCCGTGCTCTTTTGAATCTCACCACAACTTCTCACCAATGCAACCATAATAAACTATATGGCAAGGGCTTAGTTGTTGATCACATGAAAGATTTTGTATCAATTTATTTATTCTTAAGTATAAGGTTGGGGTTGGTCCATAAAACATTATTATTATTATTATTTTTCCTTTTTTTCCCAAAGTATATATATAATGAATGATATAAAGAAAAAGGAAGGTGGGATCTTCGTGGTTGCATTGGAGGGAGGGAGGGAGGAGTCTCTTTCTTTTTTTCTTTTTTTTTTTTCTTTTTTTTTTTCCCACCAATAATTGAATGTTAGAAAGACTTAGTTTAATTCAGTTAAGGCGCCAATGATGGTTGAAACTAGTGGACTCCATCTTTCCACGTCCGAAAGAGACGAGGTAGCCAAAGCTTGGAGCTAGTGTGTCTCTATTCCAAAATCCATGTGTGTTTCTTCACATCAAATACACCCTTTTAAGTGGATTCCAACTCCTCATTCAACCATAGATTCCCTTACCTAGTGGTGGGTTTCCCTTTCACAAACCTAACCAAAAAGTTCTTTCTTACTCAGTCTCCTGAAAAAGTAAATAAAAAATAAAAAATAATAATAATGCCCTTTCAAAAAAATGAAGCAGATTCCAATCATCTCTGCAAGGTGGGGTTCCTTCAAATCTAAGAACCCAATGGGGTACTCTTTCTTGTTTCTGTGTTTGTAATCGAGCTATAGTTATATGCCTTTTCTTGTACACCTACCCATGTAATAAAGATCTAATTAATAATAATACCCAAAAAACCAATTGCCCTCTTGGTTCAAGTGTAGTAGTGTGAGGATCATCTTTCAATAAACCCTCCCCCAATTAGTATTAATTAATGTAGTTTTAATTAATTTCATATATATATATATATATATATATATATATAGTCAATTCACATAAGTTTGTGTCTCTGAATATTTTATTGTGTTGCCAACTCATATTTTTACTTAAAAAACACTTAAGAAAAGAGTATCTCTAAAGCATATTAGAATTGTCCTAAACCTTTTCTACTCCCTTGTCTGAAAAAAGGGTGTATGCAGATCTACGGTATGTTGAAAAGGAAGCAACTTTAACATGAGACAACCAAATATATATAGATTACTTTGAGCATAGTGCCTAACAATAATTCACTCCTAATGTTTCGTTAGTTTATTGCCAGCCTACATTCATCAAAACAATAAATAATTTTTGCATTTCATAATCCAACTATAAAGAACAAATAAAAAAATTGTTTAGCAGTAGTGTTGGTATCACTCTCAGATCTAAGACCAAATGCATCCTTACTTTATATATGTTGAAAGTTGTGGAGAAATATAAAATATGAAAATAATAGCGGAAGCAAGAGAGATAGAAAAAAAAAATAAAAAATTTACGGGTCATTCGGTGTTAGACACTTACGTCTATCACTCTGAATGGCCCTTAAAACTATATTAATGTTCTTATTTATAGGTATGATGGATACAAGTATGATATATTATAATATTCTCTCAAACTCAAGGTGGAAGATTCTATCTAGAAGCTTGAGTTTGGAAGCAGAAATTTTTTTTTTTTGTTGGACAATAATTGAAAATTGAAGAGAAAATGTTATTTGCTGACAATTTAGAATGCCCTCTATTGCACCAATTATTGATCTAGAAACAAATGTATGTCCATTGGGGGTTGAAATATCACCTTCTTCTAGAAGTTCGACTGGTGCACATGAGATATTTAGCTTTGACCATAGCCATTCATGAATCCATGAGGCAAGGAGTCGAAAATTGTATTCATTAGATGTACTGGTCAATACTTTTTAAAGAAAAGAGAAGAGATGGCTCAACTGTGAAGTAAAAATATCAAGCAGGTAAATTTGCAAAATGTTGCTGCTAGCTAGCTTGACCGTACACCATCTTTTTGATAATAGATCAAGATCTAGTGCAAAACTTATCCTTGTGACTCAGCATGCATGTGATCATACAATTGAAAGCCAAATAGTGATCTCTGATCTAATTGTTTATAAGGGGTCCTCACATTTACTTGAATATGCAATATTTATCCAATCAAAAATGGTGTAGAATCTTATCTTGAAAAAGTGGATATTATTCCTATGAGCTATGATGATGAAGTCTATAACTGCTGCTGATCTTAATGCAGGCATAATGAGGGATTGAATTTTACTTAATTTGTACCTAAATATATAAGGACTAATAGGGTTCTTTTTTTGATGGTCAATTAATTGATCCATAATAGAATATGAAGCTTAATTATCAGTGCTGCCAACTAATGATGGTGTACCAATGCTGATAAACTTGTTGATAATACAACACCAATAATGCATCAATTGCCAACCCATCTTGCAGCAAACACAAAGTCCTTTCCAAGAAAGAAATGAACTTTGATTCCCTAAAACGAGGGAATCTGTCCTATACTTGTAAAAGCCACCCATTTCCTTATAATTTTACTGCTTAATTCTTCTGGATATTACTCTTTAAATATTTCTCATCCCCACCAAGGCTTATATCCAGAAGATGGAAGCTTACCAATTTCTCTTAATTATTTTATTAATTATTAATTTTACAGTAAAAATTGTAATACTTCAAATATATATATATATATATATATATATATATATATATATATATATATATAATTTTTATTGCAGTAAAGGTTATTGGGTACAGCAAATATAACCATATATATAAATATGCATTATCACAATCAGCAGACTGTTGGTACCATGCCACATTTGGAGGTTGCCTTTTTAGTTTTTAACTTGAAATATTCCTCTGTGACTTTCACTGCCATCTTCTCAGTCTAAGCACATTTATGGCTTCAAAAGCAGCAGGGTATACTATAAAGCTGCTAAACTTTCTGCCAACATTTTTCTATTAATTTTTTATAAAATAATTCCATTTTATTAGAAAGGCAGGATATTAGTTTGAGACTTGAGTAGAAGTTGTAAGGCTGTGGGGAAATACTCGTGAAGTGTGGACCCATTTTCTACCTAATGGTAAAATGGCCATTAAAACGTCAATCAGCAATTTCTTACTGCTGCAGAGCAGTGCTAGGTACATACTAGTAACTTTTTTTTTCTTCCTATTTTTGTTTTTGGATTTCATGAATAATGATGTTGAACAAACTCATCAAGCAAGTTTCAAACCTTAAATGTGTTTGGGAGATTGAAGCTTTGGAATTTTTTTAATGAGACCATAATATAATATATTGAGTCATCACTCAATCTTAAAGCTAAACATATGGAGTAGGACTGACAATTTTTTACATGACATGTGAATCCGACACAAACTTACCACAAAATTAGAATATTAGAGTTGACGGGTCTTGTTCGTTTAATTAAATGGGTTTAACTAAAGTGGCTTATATAGTCTTATATACATGCTTAAACACGATCAAAACCCGACATGTGACATTTGCGGCTGATGTTGAGGGAGTAATTATTGAGATGCAGTAGTGTCGCTATACTCACGTGGACGGCTCTTAAAACATGACTTGCGAAGTGTGATTTTGAATGTCATAAAAGGCTTTGGCTTTCCTCACTAAACACTAATTGGTTTTCATATGAGATGGTTAAAGGTCTAATCCAATAGGTCGAGTTATGATTGAACTATATATATAATCTTATACTTATGTCTCGATACGATCTGAACCCGAAATACGAACATGAGTTTGGGTTCAATTATATTATATTAATCACTCACACTTTGTCATATTTTCAATGTAAGACTCTTTTGTTTTCTTTTCTTTTTTACACTCACGTACATAATTAACAAAATGACCATCATTTCATTATACTTAAAAGATGGTATCCATCAAAATCTTGATGCTATATGTGCAGGAAAATTTTGTGAAAGGGACCATTTTCCTAGTCCAAGAATGGTATAATTTTGTTCTGAAAAGTCGTATGAATTTTCGATCGGTTTGCACCCAATCAAAATGGACTGTTCTCTCTCTCTCTTCCTGAAACAGAACCCATTTTCCACTGTAGCCCTCTATGTATGCATTGGCCATTGAGTTCAATTGACACTGAGAATTCATGTATTATCATTTTACAATATTCAAAGAACAAAAAAGGATTTCAGATTAAACATTCCATTATTGCATTATATATCGTATTAATTAAGAATGTTTTGTCAAATATGAGAGCCAGAGAGAAAGAGATAATTAATAAAATCTCTCCATGCATTGAGACAACTTACTAAGTTACAACTTCTTTTTTCCTTGTACAAAGGTAGTTACAAGATGTACAAAGACAAGAAAAGATTACAGTTAGGTTCTCTTCCTTCCCTTGTCCATCTCCCCATTTTTTCATCTTCTCTCTCTTTTTTTTTTTTTTTACCTACCATGAACAAGAAATTACATGTTCCCATTGCACCCTTGTACACTTCTTGGAAGGGTGGTGGCAGTATATTTCATATTTTTATCACTTTACACCCTGGCCTGTCCTCCTAATGACAGGCTTTTCCACTCAACCAAACGTCCCAAAAAGTCCATAACCTGTAAAAAAACAAAGGGTAAAAAAAAAAAAAAAGATTAGTCATATATTAGGCATGCAAAATTGCCAAAAAAATTATTGGTTTGTTGAAAAGAAGTAATGAAACAAGGTTTAATTGCATGTATTGGATACTTGCCTGTGCTGGCTCTTGTAAGGAATAAGATGCGCTGGTTTCCTTTGGAAACTTGGAGACAAGAATGCCAAAACCTTGTCCTCTGTCTCTTAATATCTAATCACAATATTAAAAACTTAATTAATTGCCTTAATCTTCAACTAATATACAACTTTTAACATGGTATAAATCAAAACATAGGATACCTTGAATGCATCCTCGTCCGACCGGTCATCTCCAATGTAAACGGGAAAAACATCGGTGCAATTAGCAAATCCTATCAAAAAGAGAGAATTTTCTTATTATAGTGATTAAGAAATTACTTTTTGAGCACTTTTTTTTTTTTTTTTTTTATATGGTTTGCACGCTTTGGATCACATATATCCTCCCAACTACCAAACCAAGATCTTAAAATGACTTTATGGGAAAGAATGTATGTTTAGTTATGATTAAAGTATGTTTATTATTATATATTAAAATTAATTAAAACAAAAGTAGTGGCTTGAGGTAAAACTCACCAAGTGACTCTAACAAAAATTCAAGAGCCTTCCCCTTGTCCCATTTAATGGTGGGACGGATTTCTAGCACCTGTATTACACAAACAGAACTGAAATTAGTGACCCATTATTCACTAATACAAGATTATTAGCAAAAATTGATAGATTAAGAATCCCATGTCACCTTTCTTCCTTGGGTAAGACGTAGTTTGGGGTACTCTTTCAGTACTGATTTAACTTGCTGGGCCAGTTCACTCCATTTCTGCAATTTGTTTTTTTTCATTCACTGTCAGACTTTTTTTTTTTCTTTTTCTTTCTGTTTTCCATGTTTGGCATGAATACATAAGAATATATACATTAAGATGTACGTAAACAGTAAGAAAACAAAATAATCACAAAAACCAGGAACAGTAGTGATGATTGTGATGGTTGCAATATACCTTTTCCTCAACACATCGAAAATGAACAGAGACACAGAACTTGTTGTTCTCCACTTTAGCCCCTTCAGTTGATTTTGTTTTCTCCACCAATTGTTTGTAAACGTCGTCGATCATGGGAAGAAATTCACTGGCGGGTTGGAACAGAACGCCATTACCCTGAGGAGAGAGTGAAGAAAATTGTTATAAAGTTGTGAATTTATTTATTTATTTATTTCAGGAAGGGGGGAAACAAAAAGTAGGGAAATCTTCACCTCACTCACTTTCTTGTATTTTGAACCTTTTGCCGGTCCTTTAATGTCCATGCCATGGCTTCCGGCATAGTACAGCTCTGCTAACTTTACAAAACTATAGACCTACAGAATTTATACAAGAATACTGTTTATAACTGGGAAAGGAGTCAAAATTGTTGAAGAAAAGCAAAAGTTTAATAATCGAAAACTAACAACCCAGAGAGTATGACAAAGAAAACAGAATCAAACAACTTGAAATGTACCTTATCTCTGCACCTCCCAGTCACAATAGCAGTGGGAAAACACATGGCAAGTTTTCTCACTGTTTTTCTCATCTGAGTTAATCGAAAGGAGACAAAGTTCAGTAACTGATAAAGAAAGAAGAAGAAAAAAAAGTGATGTGAATGAAATTATGATGAACAGAGGCAAGGAAGGAAGGACTAACCGGCCTAGACATGAAAGCTCGATCAGGGTCATCGACAATCGGTGAGAGTGTGCCATCGTAGTCCAAAAACATTACTATTTGCTTTCCCTTTGCGGCATCAATGATTTCCTCAAACATGTCCAGGGCAGATGGGTGGCGAACCTTTTTTTGAGCAACACAACAAAATCAGATTCTTCATTGTGAAGCCCAACACCACAGAAACCAAAAAAATCCTCCTTTGTTTGAACAATTTAGTTTTTTTATTTTTTTTTATTTATGAAAATACTCACAATCCAGGAACTCTGGTCATGATCGGCCAGAGAAGGAGTGGCCTTGATATGGGTAGGAGAAGAGGCTTTCATGGAGTCAACCCAAGTGTTTATTCTTGCTTCTCCATTGATCTCAAGGTTCTTCAGCAACTTCTTCCTTGAAATGGAAATGTATCCGCCCGGTGCTGCAGGAGGCTTCTGCGCCGCCCTCGTGAAAATCGACGAGTTCGAAATGGGCAAAATCGCCATGTTGAATGTGGATTTCGTGTCGGAGACTAGCACATTCTGTTTCGTCATCTTTACTCCTTTTTCCCAATGAAATCACTGCAAAAACAAGCGTAACTCAGTTTTTTTTTTTTTTTCATATAGTTTTTTGCTCAAAACCCAGATTACCAATACCAAAATTAAAACAAACCCATTTGACAAAATACCTTCAACTTTTGAGATTCAAGGGTGTTCAAAAGTCAGGCGAAGCGAACAGAGAACAGAGAAGAAATAGAGAGAGTACTCTCTGTTTTACGAGCGTGAGCAGAGTTGTACAAGGAAAGCTGAAAGAAGTTAATATGGAAAATGGAAGGAAAACTCGAGCCAAACAGGCGAGTAAGATTCGTAGAAAAGCAGAGAATGCAAAGAGGAAGTGTATGTTTGGTATGGGTTGCGAGGGAGACATTGCCCGAATGGTCCATTTATAGCTGCGACCAGACACAAACGGACGAGTTCGAAAGACTCTCACTTATTGGGACCCCCACTAAGCTAAACTCTTCCCCATATCCCCCGGGTCCCACCCCCGGGTCCACACCACTCCCTTTGTTCCATCACAAAATTGCGAAATAACCCGCCGTCTTCGCCGTCACAGAAACAGAGTTTCTCATCCTCTCCTCGTCGGCCACCTAAACAGTTCTGTCCACGTGGCGCTTAACTCACTTAACGTGGGTTCCTGCCACTTGGGCTCTCCATCTCCGTCCACAGTTCAGATTCAGGGGCAGGTATTTCCTTAAATGGGTCAATAATTTGGGGCATTCATTCCCAACCGGCCCCTTCAAAACCAGGCTTAAGCCACCAAGGTTTCCAATTTTAGTAACAATTGGTCCCCCATTTTGACAGAACAGCTTTCTCGCCCCTTGTAATGTGCAGTAAAACAAGCAGCTGCCTCAACCTACCTGGTTCTGCCGATTAAAATATCAAATAAAATAATAATAAATTAAATTAAATCTCCTCCTTTCTCTTCAATTTCCTAATGCACTACACTACATGTTGGTGTGGGGGAGTCCCAATAATGCATGCAATTGCGCATGCATCTTCTCACCTTTGACCTATGACCATGGCCGTATCATTAATTTGCCGTGTAGAAAAAAAGAAAAGAAAAAAAATTACTCCATAATTTTCTTGGAATAATCTCCCCCATTGATTTCATATTCATATTGAAGAAAAATCCTATAACTTGTTCTTTACGTAATCCAACCTAAGTCCGAATCAATACCAACCCATGTGTTGGTTGGACAACTCCCTCTTGTTGTCATCAATGGTTGAGTTTTTATTATCCCTCTTAAGCTTAATTAGTTTCAATTCAAATCTTTTACCCACCATTTGAATCCCAGAACAAAATAAATTCTAACGTACATCATCTCAACTAATCGTGTTTGGTTTAGATGAAATTAATATTGGATGTTTTTGTAGAAAAAAATAGAGAATGAGATTCTAACACTATCAGTACTCGAGATCTCTGCATAATCCATAATCCATCTCATAGAATCTTTTTTTTAAAAAAAGAATAAATAAAAATATATATAAGTTCAAAGAATCTCAAGTGCTTTTCTTGCTTTGTATATATAACTAGAAACTCCACGTGTTGATTGACTAAAGTTTAATAAGAAAATTATAGTAATTACTATACATATATAACAAGTTGAAGTAAAATTTTTATCAAAAGAATAAAAAGACAACTTTAAAGTATGTCATTGAAGTTCTAACATTACTAATTAAGTATCCTCGTCACTTGTTTAATTAATTCAATAACTTGATTGATTAAATATTTTCCATGCTGTCAAACCAATACAAATATCATGTCCTTTTAGATAAATTCGAAAACTATAATTACTAAAGTTGTTTTAAACAAAGTTTTAGCAAAAGAACCTTAAGTCAATAAGTCGTTTGAGATTTTCACATGCATTTTCCTACTTAATTATGCACCTGTCTTGCATCTCATTAATTATGAAATAATTAAAGTTGTGACCTATATATTTTTTAGGATATGAATTTCTAATAAATTAGGTTGAACGAACTCCTCTAATTCAATCTCTAAAATTATGTGTTCTTTTAGCGTGTAAGAAACAAACGTTCGATTGAGATTTTCACATGCATTTTTCTACTCAATTATGCACCTGTCTTGCATCTCATTAACTATGAAATAATTAAAGTCATGACCTATATATTTTCTAGGATATGAATTTCTTATAAATTAGGTTGAATGAACTCCCCTAACTTAATCTCTAAAATTGTGTGTTCTTTTAGCGTGTAAGAAATAAACATTTGTTTGAGATTTTTCCTTGCATTTTCCTACTCAATTATGCACCTGTCTTGCATCTCATTAACTGTGAAATAATTAAAGTCGTGACCTATATATTTTCTAGGATATGAATTTCTTATAAATTAGGTTGAACGAACTCCCCTAACTTAATCTCTAAAATTGTGTGTTCTTTTAGCGTGTAAGAAATAAACATTTGTTTGAGATTTTTCCTTGCATTTTCCTACTGAATTATGCACCTGTCTTGCATCTCATTAACTGTGAAATAATTAAAGTCGTGACCTATATATTTTCTAGAATATAAATTTCTTATAAATTAGGTTGAACGAACTCCCCTAACTTAATCTCTAAAATTGTGTGTTCTTTTAGTGTGTAAAAAATAAACATTTGTTTGAGATTTTTCCATGCATTTTCCTACTCAATTATGCACTTGTCTTGCATCTCATTAACTGTGAAATAATTAAAGTCGTGACCTATTCTGGAATATGAATTTCTTATAGGCTGTACGAACTCAATCTCTAAAATTACTTGTTTCTTTATGCGTGTAAGAAATAAACTTTTTATTATTATTTATTATTATTGAATTAGCAGACATAATTGAAGGAATATACCGCGAACGTGTCGACAAGCCACTAATTTACGTAGTGCCCCAAACCTCAGCAGCCACCTGCCTAACCACATAGCTAGGGTGAACTGTTTTATATATTATATTATTATTATTAATTTATTATGCTCGAAAATTACGTTAATGGAAAGAGAGAGTCTTACATTATTAATATTGTCTTTCTACATAGAAAAGTCTCAGAATATTTATTATTGGGTTTTATTTTTAGAAAGAGAGAGAGAGAGAGAGAGAGAGAGAGAGAGATGCCATTAAAAGAAGAGGACAATTCGTCTTCAACCCGTTGGTTCTCCTTCTCTGAATCTATCCTTGAAACTGGAGAGGGCTGGGCTTTTTTAGGTATTATATCCACTTTCTAGATCTACCCCATTTCTTTAATTTTGTGTGTGTGTGAGAGAGAGATTAGAGCATAATAATGTGACAAGTAATGCACAAACATTAACATTAATTACCTCGCACAAGAGATGACTTGCATGCCAAGAATATGAATTATAAAGATTTTTTTTTTTTTTTTGAGAATTATAAAGATTCTTGAAGAAAGAGAGCGATGCCTAAGATTTGAATCTCATATATTATTGGGTTGATTAACTTAATTATATGGTCTGATATTATTTGGTTGGTCACGTTCAAAATTTCTCATCACATGCCTGCCCATTGATTTTGTTAACTCTTATGTGTACGTAGTGGGTATCCATCTTTCCAATTTTATATTTGTTTTCAAACCACATTTCAATGACTTTGGGGATCTTTAATTCGCCTAACACTTAATTTCCTAGTCAAACACGGGAGGCAATGGACTTTGGAGTTGGAGTTGGAGTTGCTCTAAAGCTCCTGCCTTTTTTGTTTTTGGTTATTCGCCTAAATCTAGGATTTAATCATGAATTAATAGTTCTTTAATACATAATTGACGAACTGAATATCATATTGTTTCTAGATTTGGCAATCCTCCTTCAAGTCTTCTATGAAATCACGCAATGACCAATTAAAACCGACCAGGTCAACGAAGAAAGATTCACGAAGTACCATTTTATGACACCCCCCCCATAACAGCAACAGGTCACTTCTTTTTGTGTCTGTATTTTGTAAATCATATTTTAAAATATAATACCAAACCAATCAATTCGGTTTATCAAAAATAAAATAAAATCTATTTTTTTCACTTTTCAATAATTTTTTTTTTTTAAAAAAAAAAAAAAAAAAAAAAAGTCAAAAGTTATTTCACTTTATGTCACATCATTTTTTTCAACTAAAAACATACCAAAAATAATAATAATATTGCTCTAAAAAAGTTTAATGAAACACGCAATATCTTCAAATGGTTGGGTAAAAAGAAAATTAAAAAAATTATATAGCTAATTCTTTCTTGTGTTCACACCTTCTATATACGTACAATATTCACGTGGTCAATAAAATTCCAAGACTTTCAACACTCGTGTGTTTTAACGGAAAGGCACGAGTGATTGAAGGAATAAAAGTGGGATCATTTCTATATTTGCTTTTTAACAAAAAAAACAAAGAGCTTAGCTCAGTCGGCTATGATTACTCTTCATGAAGAAGATGTCACTAGTTCGAATCTCCATCCGTCCTCTTGTGTGGACATGTTAAAATAATAATAATAATAATGGATCAAAATTTTCGGGCCGGAATTCTTAAAATTTATTCCATAATTTTTTTTTTATTCCATATGTTTCCAAAATGTAACTTAATCGGTTGGAATCATGTCTAATGAAACAGAGGTTATTAGTTCGAATCTCCCTCTCCCTCTTGTGCGGGATGTCAAAAAATAAAAAATTATTCCATAAGAATTTTTTTCTTCAAAATTTTAATTATTATTTTTCGGATAAATACCATATTAGTATTTATGGTATTAATCTGAAAAAATAAATAGGTCACTTCTTTTTATGTCGGCAGTATGTAAATCACATTTAAAAAAAATACCAAACCAATCTATTGGGTTTATAAAAAAAAAAAAACCATTTTATGACACCGATAATAGGTCATTTCTTTTTATGTCGGTAGTATGTAAATCATATTTTAAAAATACCAAACCAATCAATTGGGTTTTTCTCACTTTTCACTTAAAAAAAAACAAAAAACAAAAAACAAACAACAAAAACAAAAAAACAAAAACAAAAACTTATTTCACTTTATGTCACATCATTTCAACGAAAACACACACCAAAAAAAAAAAAAAATGCTCTCAAAATTGAAGGTTTATGAAACACGCAATAATATCTTCAAATAGTTGGGTTAAAAAAAAAAAAAAAAAAATTTATATATATATATATAGCTTATTCTCTCGTGTTCACACCTTGTAGGCTTCTACGTAACAATATTCAAGTACTTTAAACACTTGTGTTTTTAACTTGAGTGATAAAAGGAATAAAAGTGGGATCATTTCTATATTTGTTTTTTACGAAAAAACAATGAACTCAATAATGGACCAAAATTTTCCGGCCCGAATTCTTAAAAGTTATTCCACTAAGTAGATTTTTTTTTTCTTTCAAATTTTTAATTATTATTTTTAGGATCAATACCTTGTTAGTAGTATTTATCATTGTTAACAAATAAGCATCTATCACTTTACTATATATCATGTTTGTTATATTTTACAAGTAATAAATGTTAATATGACAACATATTCACCGTCTCATAATATATACTATTAAATTTATTTTGGGTTGAGGAAGATGAGCTTTGGCTTGGGGTTCTTTACCCTCAGTACTGAGAAATAAGAACTACCTATGCATTGGTTTGAGTCTGTTTGACACAGATTTGTTATTTAATTTAAAAATTAGTCATAAGTTAGCCAATTTTGCTTGAGTCTGAAATGTAATACGTCATCTTTGACACTTGTAACATCATAGCTTCGACTATGGTTGCATTAGAGCTTTTGCTCTGTGTTATTTGAGATTTATGCTCGTTTATTAATGAATAAGACTAAACTGATTCCTTTAAAAAAAATAATAATAATAATAAAATTTAATATTGAAATAAATTACCTCAAATTTAAGTGAAATTGAGAAACTACTCATGGGTACATGCAGTAGAAGATACTTATGGGTACATGCAATAGTTTTAGACATGCTTGTTGACTATTTGAATTAATTTGGTAAATTTGTAGTTTGATTTTTACATGCTCTAATCGAGTCTGAGGTTTTACTTTTCACTTTTCACTTTTCACTTTTCACACACAAATTTTTATTTTTCCATCTTTTATAAAAGTCGTTTGGAGTGAGTCATTAGCCACCTTCATTCTCTCTAGAAAGGCAGGTAACTTATGAGAAAGGTTTCATTGATTTGCCGTCCACCCAACAAGAAACAACCACGGATCGATCTCCAAGGTGTCAAAGACGACGTGTACCGCACGCGTCTCGTTTTCACAGCTCGTGGGGACAACAGACACGCACGCTGTTGTACTAAATCCCCGACACCACACGTGTGCTGATCATCAACTTTCCTCCAATAATAGGTACCAAAGCAACTCGGCACACGTGGCGGAAGTCCTGCAGCCCCACGGCGATCCATGTCGTGGAAACAAGTCAACTCCGATGGTCGGCGTATTCGGGAATAAAGCACAGACGTCTCTCTAACTTGCTTTTTAATGGTTGGTAGTTTTGTGTGCAGCGTGTCCTCGTTCTTTCTACGTGTCCTCGTTCTTTTTGGACAAAGTTTTCATTCAAATTGGACACGAGAAATTTCTTTTAATTTAGTTTATAAAAATGATATGTGTCTCTTAAACATATAAGATACACATATTTTTTTAATAGTAATGATAAAGTTGGAATAAATTATATTAAAAACTCATATGCATCTCACATATTATTAAAAAAATGGATACATTCACTTTTATAAGCTAGGTTAAAGAAAATTCTTCCAACCCAGTTTGAAGGAAAATTTATCTTTCATTTTGGACGTAAATTAAAGCCACATCAATCACCATGTTCATGTTGTTTCTAGTCATTTCATGCTTTTTCTTCTTTATTTTTTTTGTGTGTGCGTGTATGTGGTGGGAGAAGGAACAACTTATTTGATCAATTTGGAGTACTTTGTGATTCTGTTTAGCACATGGTTTGCAACGTACATAAACATGCAATGTTTTTATCCTCCTCCGATTGTGAAATACGAATGTCTAGCGACTGTATCTGTCAATCATTATTCCGATTCCAAAGGCCAAAACAGTTGGACTGAAATCGTAAGATCGATGTTATTCCACGATAACATATTGAGGGTATAGGTTTACTTTGAACGTACACTCTAATGTTTTCAACATCATGACGTCCCGGAGATGCGTATTTGGTGGGAAAAGGAAGAAATTGAATATGGAGTATAGCTAGCTAGCTAGATAGTTATGTCAAGTACATTGATTCTGTTGAGCACATGGTTTCCAACCATGATGTCAACATAAATACGAAATGTTTTTATTCCCAAGTAGAAAAAGACTTTTGCTTCAAAATGTTGTTGTCTGTTCTTTAGCTCTTTAGCATTTTCAAGTTGGCAAACGTTAAATCAGTTGCTTTAGAGTCACTTTTAAATTTGAATCTTTTATTTATTTATTTATTTAAATTCATATGACTTTTCTCGATTCATCTAAAGCTATTTTAAATTAGCGTTTGTTTGTATGTTTGTTTAAAATATATGTTATTTTGAACGAAATGAGTCATTATTATTGGAGATATATAGATCATGACGACGTGCATAGTCTCTGTACACATATATACAGATAGTTTTTAAGTTTTCCATATTTTTATCTGGTGGGTTGGGGAGGGGGTTTCGCAGAAGGTGTCACTTGAAATCCTTGAAGAAAAAAAAAAATATATATATATATATATATATATTAAAGTAATTTCCATGACAATAATGGTATCACATTTCATTTTCATTACTGGTGTGCGCAGTTTCTATAGTGCCCTTTGATTGCGTTGGGCCAGGAAATCTACTTATTATATGATTCAATCTGAATTTAGAAATAATTCTCAAGTACTTAGTTGCATAAACAAAGGAAAGAAAAAAGATCCTGACAATGCCCAAGCACTTTGGCCAACACAAAACAAATCTCACAGAGGAGAAGAGGTTGTGTTTGTGGCGAGCACTTCAAAAATGGCTTATTTATTTATGTTAAAACATAAATAAACATAAATAATCTATGTTTGTGTTGGTAAAACATAGCCAAAAGTTTATTAAAAGGTATGAAAAGAAACTAGGTAGATGGCTAGAGTCAATTATTTAACTACTTCGAACTTGAGCTTATTGGCCTTTTAGTTGAGTGGGAGTGTGCACACCAAAAATCATTGAAAGTCCACTTTCCTTCTTGTGGGGTTAACCCATCAATTCTTCCTCCAACTTTGCATATACCATATAATTGGCCATTAGGTATAAAATACTCTTAGTGCACGGCATCCCATGTATGCCACGTACTTCTTCATTTGACCTGTGCTGACCCACTTAATTTGCCATCCCACATCAAAATTAAATGTGATTTTAAAAATAATCGATTTTTAAGTTGTACGTTTTGAAATAAAAAATTAAATAAATAAATAACCTTGTTCTAGCTCCAAGGGAGGTGAGGCTTGAGAGATGCAGCTCCACACGTGAAACAGCCAACAGGGTTCATAATCATAAGTAGGAATAAAAATGTCGATGACCATGTAATCATTGGAACAAGTGTTGGTTGACAGCCAACGGCCAGGGATATCATGTGTTATGTTCATTGATTAGGATTTGGACCCGTTTTGTTTTCTTTGGATACATATATATATATTTCGAGAATAATAAAAACTCAGCTAATATTCTCTCTCTTTCCTCTTATTTTCTCTTTGGAATTATTATTTTTTGATTGACATAATCAAAATCCTTCTGTAAGACCAAGTCAGCTATGCTGGGCCATTGGATTGGTGGGACTATGACCTCTACCATATTCTGGCCAACTCTCATGTTTCCTTGGCTGTATATATTGTCTTTCTATTTTTCTCTTTCATTTCTGTTATTTTTTTATTATTGATAAATTCAGTAGCAAAATATGTTAAGTTCTAAAGTTTAGATTTAGGTTGAGTCGGTCTCAAGTGCGGTTCAAAGAAAACGACATTGAAATTGAAGAAAAGAAGGCTTCAATCGCAACTTCGGTTGTACCTCATTCGATCAAGCAAATTCGTCATGGTTAAATTGTAAGATCTGAGAAGCTCGGTTATAAGGTTTTTTTTAACAAATTGATTTGGAGGAAATTTATGTCCGTATGAAAAAATGAAAAGGAATGTTTGGCATGGAAAAGTGAAAAAATTTTGTTTTGTAGTGATTTTTTTTTATTTAAATAATAATAAAAAAAAGTGATAAATATAATTATATAAAAAGTAAGAATGTTACGAGTTAATTTTTTTGTTTGATGAATAGTAACGGGTTGTTGGCTGTTGCCAAACGATGCCCTAGTGCTTTGGTTTGACTTTTGGCCCTCAAAGAGTACTTAACCTACACTTTTGGTTTCATATACTTATTTATGCAGCCTAAGCTCCTCACAAAATTAAGGCTTTAAACTCTTATTAACAATTGGTCACACATATCATGCTACCATTATATATGATTTATAATCGAAAATCTTTTTTGATTGACAAAGTTTTCCAAGCACAGCCAAGCACCTTAAAATACTGAAAATATTTTACAAAAAAAACATTTTACTTTGAAACAAACAAAGTATAAAGTCTGTCTTTTAATTGCTATTGTCCCCTCCCTTCACCCTCCTTATGGGCTTGAATATGGCATAAAGTCTTAATAATGCAGGTAATTTGGTAAACTACTTGATAGAAAAAATTTGCTTTAAAGGTACCTATAATACACGAAATCAAATTGCATGGTCAAGGTATACTAATCTTGCATACAAGTTCACAAACTTTGAAAGTCATAGATTTACACAATAGGACGCAATTATGGACCAACAAACCCTATTGGGTAGAATAGGTAAGGACAATGCTATTATAATATTAATTAGAGGTAATAACATTTGGTCCCCATAAACTAACACACATTTTGAACATTGCATTTCTCGACTAGGTTGATTTACCATTTACTTACGAAAAACCCCGCCATTAGGAATCTCATTAAATCAATGGAATCTTGTTAAAGGACAAAAATACCCTTAAATAAAAAAATTATAAACATTAAAAACTTAGGAAAAAAAAAAACTAAATAAAAAATTAAAAGTAAACAAAACAACACAAATTTTAAACTTAAACTTAAAATAAAAAATAATTATTTAAAAAAAAAAAAAAATTCTAGGGGTGGCCAGACCATCGCCTAGTGGTTTGAGGTAGCCGAAGCATCCCTTAGATTCTTGAGGGTGGCTTAGCCACTCCCTAATCAACTCAAAAATCCATAAGTAGGGCGGGGAGTGACTATGGGTTTTGAGGCCAGGTGGCTGATCCACCCCTTTGGTGATGGTGAGCCACCCCTATATGTTTTTAATGTGGTCGAACTACCTCCCCAAACAACTTGGGGGTAGTCTGGCGACCACCCCAACACCTGGGGGTGGGCCAACCATTACCCCCAATAATTTGTTTTTCATTTTTCTCTTGGTATTTTGATATCTTTTATTTTTTTATTTTAATTTTGTGAGTATTTTATGTAAATTTTTTTTTTTTTTTTGACATGTCCGCACAAAAGGAGGGATGTGGATTCGAACTAATAACCTCCGCTTCGGTAGGCGTGGTCCTAGCCGATTGAGCTACCTCTTGGAAACATGTAAATTTTGTTATTAAACTTAGGTTCTTTGCATCCATTCAAGTTTTTTAAGAGGTTGACTAACGTAAGGATGATTTTGGTAATTAAATGGTAATTCAATGCACCCGAGTGTCAAGATTGTTAGTTCATAAAGCTGTGTTGAAAATGCATGTATTGTAGTTCATGAGGGCTAAAGATAATTACCTATATTAATTAAATGTACATTTTCCCATTAAAGTTTCAAAGTTTGAACTCTAACTTTATAATTTACAAACTTTTTTAGTTGAGGTTGTACTACTAGCCTAGAGCTTTCCTATATTCTCTTTTAGATGAGTAATACTAAAAGTCTCTTAATGTTCATCTTGTATTCATCCAAAACTGATATAACTTTAAAATTATTATTAAATTTGCAATAAATTACTATTGAATTTTTATTTAATGATGATTTTAAAAGTTACATCAGTTTTAAAGAGACACAGCATGAACATCAACGTAGAAAAGACTTTTACCATTACTCCTTTTTGATAGGCAGTGAAAATCTCTTGCGAAGAAGAAAAGGTAAAAAGAAATAGAAAACTTTGTAAAATTACAAGTGATGTCGGTTTAGGTTGTCTTAGAATTAGCTAGGTAGAAAAAATTGCTTGGAAAAATCCTGGTCAATGAAAGTGCATTAATTTTTCCATTTTGTGATGTTTCACTAGCTAGTACTTGTAGTTTCATTGGATAACATAAGCAGACAAGTTTGCATGGAAGGAACTCGTAATTCTGAGGATGGGATTAGGATCTTCATCTTAAACTCTTAAAATGTTTTATTATATAGATTCTTTTGAATTTTAATTATTATTTTTAAATTAAGACCCCTGAAAATCATATGAAGTTGGGGCAATCAAGTTGTAATAATTAATTCTTTCGATGGAATCGAGGAAAAAAGTCACATTTATGGACAGAAAAGACATAACATATAGTCCAATGAACCAAACTTTGTAGAATAGTTGGGACCATGCCTCACAAAAGGAAGGTCCCAAGTTTGATTCCCACATTCGGGTAACTTTTTTTTTTGTGTGTGTAAAATATTAAAAAAAAAAGAAAAAAAAAAAAAAAAAGGTCAACAATTTTGGTTTAGGTTGTCTAGCTAGATGAGACGGTAGTGGAAATATAAAACATGTGTTACTATTTTTGCGTCTCGTATGAGTTACGTATAATCTTAATTATGTATATGTAAGTTCTAGGGCTTTCTCTCATTGCAAGTTGGGTTTTCAATGGTAAGTTTTATCTAAATTTTGTATTATTTGGTATCAGAGTCAAATACCACGTCAAAGAAGGAGCGAACTATAAGTTGGATTAAAATACTAAGAGATGAGTGGACCCGTCAAAAAAGAAATGGTTACCATTGAATCATTGTCAATAGAATGAGCCGTCATGGACATCAGCTACAGAAGGATGGTGGTATGTTACAATCCTTGTGTCCCACATGAGTTAAGTCAAATCGCAAATTTTGGAGACAAAATTAAGGACAATGTATAACATTTGCTCAAGGCTGTTTGTGAATCATGAATAGAGAGTTTCCAAGATTCGACAAGATTGTTTCATATGGCTTAAATGCGATGTTAAGTATGTGTAAATAAGTTTTTGGACACTTTCGCCCTATAAGTTAGTTTTCAAAAATGAATTTTACTTGAAGTTTGCATCGTTTGTTATCAAAGCCGCTACCACGTCAAGTATGAGATCGGACACGACTCATCGAGTATAAAATAGATTGGGTTGCAATTTTGTGATCGAGTTACAGAAACTATGGCTTATAAGATGAATTAATAATGTTAAATATTGAATACAATAAATAAATAAAACCGTTAAAAAAAAAAAAAAAAAAAATACCATCAAATCAGTGCGAATAGAATGAACGGCCATAAACCTCGACTACAGATCATGGTGGTATCTCCGAAGTTCTTTCTTTATCTCTTTTTCTTTTTCTTTCTTCCCATTTTTCTTTTTTTTTTTTTTTTTTATGGCGGAATAAATTCCTCAAGCAACTAAACGACAAGTAACGAAAATAACTGCCACCCCAACGGTCTAACAACAACTTTCGGTTGGAGGGCGAGTCATCAAGGAACTATCATTGTCAAGGTGCCACGTATGACAGGGGCCCGCTTTTTCTTTGAGGACGTTGCATATCACGTGGAGGGGTGAGTTGACACGTGTGGTATCTATCATGGAAAAGACACGTGTGGGCACCACCCTTTTATTTTAGTGCCCGTCCTCGTAAGATCAATCCTTCTCTTTTCTTTTTCTTTTTTTATTTTCCAGGACAAATGGAGACCAATCCTTCACTAAATCTGGATATCCTCCTTCCCTATCTTCTTTCAATTTGCATAGAGTTTTGTTTTATTCATAATATCCTCTTGCCTTTACCCCACAGATGAAGAATACCAACAACATCAAAAATGAAAGAGAATGAAGAAACTGTCCTCTCATCTTCTGTAGATTCAATATAATTTATTATATTTCATAAAAATCATAATTTTTTTTTTCCTTTTTATGAGGTTTTTAGCTTCGACATGCGCACAAAATTTGTAGGTAACCACGCGTGCGATGCTACATAGGAAAATGTTCAGGATACTACAGCTTTTAAGTGTTTTATTACTATTCATTACGATCTCAGGTGACAGTCTACGTGACAAGATCTTAGGCATGTTTATAAGGAATAGGCAACCCTCTCTTATTGAACCCGTTTTATGAAATGAATTAGATTCACGAATTTCTTCATGGTATCAGAGCTTACCACAAGACAAATATGGCTCACATTACTTATTCCGTGACAAGGACCGAGAAAAATACCGGCCTGCATGTGAGGGGGGTATTGAGGAATAATCACACATTGCCTGTGAACAAGACTTTGGACATGTTTATAAAAAATAAACAACCCTCTCTTATTAAACCGGTTTTATGAGATGTGGGTGAAAAATTGAGCAACAAAACTTGATGGGTAAATTTAATTATTTAGTAGATGATGTAATAGGTCTCACATGGATGGTGAAATAAAGAAACTTTACTCTAAAAAGAAGATAGAGACACCTAATTAATTTAAATTAAAAGAAAATATTCTCAGAGCTAGGTTTAAAACGAACTATTTTTCCTGTTATGATAATTTGGTTCATGCCATCTGCCCTTTAATCTTTAAGAAATTATTTATTTGAAGCACATAGAAATATTCCTTTTTGCTACCATGTGGCATATCCCTTGATTCGGACTAAATACCCAATTATATATTTACATGCATACATTAATTCTCTTTTATATATAATTTACAATATTATCTCTTAAATATTGTGCTAATTAATTTAATACCTTGATTTACTACAAGACAAACAAATTGTGCACATTCAAGGACCAACAGGAAAAATAATTTAAGAAAATAAAAAGCAAGAAGAATGAAAAAGTTTTTCCTTGCAAGATTTGGGGTTGATCGGTTCATGGACCCCAGATGGACATTTAAAAAACTTAGCTCCTCTTTTATGCTATTGCTAGAAAGTAATTCTATATCTTTACTTTTAATTAATTAACACTAATCAAATCTCATTGCCATGTTGATTTATCCTAATGCCTAAAATAATATGATCACAAAGAAAGCAAAGTGGGTATTTTTATTCACTACGTACATCAATATCTCTTCCAATGTTCTTTAATTAATTTATAATCATATGAAACTGTACAAACTGGGTTTGCTGTAAACACGTACAGACATAAGATTAATGTTATACATCATCATTTTAATTCTCTGTCAAATGTAGGAGGCAACTTAATTACTTTCAATATTTTTTTTTAAAGATTGAAATGCTGGTATTTTTCAACATGCATAGTAGGAAGAAGCATTGTAAATTATTAAAAGTGTATCCTTTTATGGAAAAATAAAAAGCTTTACAAATAGCAAACGGAACTCTTAAAAAAGTAGCAACAATGTTGACGGGATGGGTCACTTATTGTTTGTAGCATATCCCTTTGCTATCACCTTTTCCACTCTTTTATCATCTTATCCTTTGTTTTCTTCTTTCTTTCTTTTTTTTTTTTTCTTTTTTTTTTCTTTTTTTTGGCTCTTTTTTTATTACTTGCTTTTTGATTGGGAAATATCCTGGAAGCACACTAGCACGTAAAGAAATAACTGTGACATGATAATGAGCTTCCCACCCATATGAATTGTTTATTGATGCACTTTTTGATCCTATTGTACTTTTATTATTTTTAAAGACCATTGTTTCGGAGACTTCATTTAGTAATTTTTTTTCTTTCTTTCTATTCAAGTGTTATTTAGAATACCGATGTGTACATATATGCACTCTTCCTACCAATATTACTATATATATCAACATGCGCACACATGAATTTACTTATATACTACTATATACACATAATGCTAAGATCAGAATTAAAATGTCAGAAAAACTTCACTTTCAGTCCCTGATGTTCCATCACTTTTATTATCATATCCTTAAACTATGGGTGAAGATTTAAAACCGTTAACCGCTAACCACTATATATATATATATATATATATATATATATATATATATCATATCCTTAAACTATGGGTGAAGATTTAAAACCGTTAACCGCTAACCACTTTATATATATATATATATATATATATATATATATAGTTTTTTTATATATATTTATTTGTATGTTGTGTACAAGACTACAAATGAAGTGATGATTTACAAAAATTGTAGTAATTTTATTTGTATTATATGTTGTATAGATTCGTAGAAGGTGACCAACCAGGATTTTGGTATATAACAATTTTTAATGCGAAAATGGCCATGAAAAGGAAAAGAAAATTTGTTTAAAGTGAGCCCCAAAACTGACCCAAAACCAGTACAAAACCGGCCCAAAAAAAGCCCAATAAAAGGCCCATAAAAAGAGGTTAATAAAAAAGTGGTTATTCAGATGCGATTAACCGTCTAGCGGTTAGCGGAGGCGGCTAGTAAATTTTACTAACCGCCTAGGCGGTTGCGGTTAGCGGTTTTAGCCACTAACCGCTAACCGCAAATGCCTTTTCAATGTCAATATTTTCATCCAAATTCAATGTTAAATCCTAACGGAAGAAATGAAATCCCCAAAATACTTTGTCCAATTCAATATATTTTTGTAATTTTATAAACATCTTAAGGGTATTTTGGGCATTTTACTCATTAACCGATTGATTTAACACTAAATTTTGACGGGAGGGTTAGCATTGCAAGCTTTTGAAAGATTGAAACCTTAAATTAACACTTTTTAAAGTTTAATAATATGATTACAATAATCATAAAAGATCATGAGCTATAAGTGGAGTTTTTTATAAGTACTTATTATGAAGGTTTGTGATTGGTGAATATTATCGCACTATAAATTAAAGTGTGCGCTCTCACACACCGTACTCTATCATAAGTTCTCATAGGAGATGTCTGTTCGTAGTAAACAAATATAACTTTTTGAAGGGTTGTATCTATATGTACACATAAACATGCATATATTACTAAGATATATGCATTAGCATGCTTACGCATAAATTTACTTATATACTACGCATAGTCATGGCCGGAACCACCGCCTCCTCAAGCCATAAGGTGGTTCTCAAAAAAATAATTATATATATAAAATAGACCTTTAAAATTAATTTTTGCCCCTCTAAACAAAAAGTTATAGTTCTGCCCCCGCACATAGTGTAATATTAGAATTAAAACGTTAGTCAAGTTCTGTTAAAATAAAATACGTATATCATGAAGTTTTGTGATATATGATGGATGAATATCACACTATAAAAGTGTGCACCCTAACACACCATATTAATCTACCATAATGATAGGTTTTCGTGGGAGATGCCTGATCATGATAAATAGACTCAATCCTTTTAAGGGTTGTAAACAAATACAACTCTTCCAACTTGTTGCGAAGAGGCACCATTCCTTTGTTAACAATATTCTCCCGTGTGATAATTGATAAACACCCATTAATTATCACCTTTTTTTTATAATCATCCTTTACATCAACTTGTATTTGTTTAGACAACTAATAATTTTATCATATATTAAAGTGAACAGGATTTAATGTATAAAAATGGAAAAAAAATATATATATATATTCGAGTAAACAATTAAAGGGTGAGAAATTAAAGAAATTATTTCCTTGTATATATATATTTAAAAGTATAAAACCTTTCCACCAAAGGAATCATCGTATCAATGCCCTCGAGAAAAGACAAGCTATTGCATGAAAATATATTCGTTGGATTCCAACATATGGGGCTGCTTAGCTTGAGCATGCAATTTCAAAAGAATAGTCAAAAAACTGTACGTGATTTGAGTCCTACTGATCAGTACTGTAGTAGCAGATGATCACTTGCATTTATTTATTTATGCTTTATTAATTAAGTATCAATAATTAATCAACTTTGGAGCATGCATGAAATAGTCGCAGACCTTATAATTAATTTAAGCTTAATCCTTATCCCTCAGACCCTAGCTCTCCATGATCCATTCCCCATTCTTTTTGTCACTTTTTAGTATCTTAATTAGCTAGTAATTAATCTATGAGCTTAATTAAAAGCTGCAGATGATCAAGGGGAAAAAAATCTCCTAGCTTAAAAATAAAAAAAAATAAAAAAGTCTTAATCATCATGATTATAGGGCCATCATGTGTACTACTAGGCATCATTATCATGATTCATGAATCGTGTCTTATCCTAACAATTTTATGTCAAGTCGGCATATGCGTCCAATTTTGTGCACACAGAAACTCTATCAACATGTAAAGAGTTTTTTGGCGTACGTCCGTCTTGATGAGTCTCTAAGCTTCCATGTGTTAATTCTTCTGGTTCTTCTTTTTATCTTCATTTGGGGTTTTTTTTGAAGCCACTTGAAGATCAATCAAAAAGATAATAAAGATGGAAGGTGGGATTTCGAGATAAACCCTACCTTTTTGCCTTTTGCTGTGCTATATATGATCACTCCAACCATTTCCAACTGAAACAGTTGGTGATGTGATCTTCCATGGGACCTTCCTAGTAAGGTCCACGTCGGCATGATGGCCTTCCACGTGGACAGCATCAATGTCGAGATTAAAAAATAACTATCAAGATCAATTTGAAAAACATATAAAAGTTTTAATAATAATAATAATAATAATAATTAGCGTGATTTGATTTGATTTGATTCCCATCCAAATAAAAAAGGTCCCTCCCTATACAGTAGGATATATATGCTTTTAACTAATAAGAAATTATTCTCAATTAATCTTGGAAACTTTTTTTTTATTTTTTTGTTGGTCACTGATGAAATAGGGAAACAATGTAATAATTATTATATTCTATAGATTATAAAAGTAATATTCGTAGATAATATTAAAAAAAAATTGGCACAAATCAATTGGCCTTCAATCAACAAAATAGCACTCTTTCTTCTCGATCACACGGGTTTTAACACTAAAAAGACAAAAGAACTACACCTAGTCTAGTACAACATGGTTATTTTGATGAGGATCCTAGGTTATCTATTAATTCAATCTAATCACTACACAGAAGATGTTTTTGGAGCCTTCAATCTTTATCTATAATCATTGAATGCCCAAATGGCCCATGTCTGACTATTCCAACCAACTATGACTTCTGACTTTTTTTTGGAGGCGGAAGCAGCAGAAATAGCCCCCGTCAAACTCCTAATATTCTTAATTAGATGGTAAGTGAAGATTAATTCTCAAATTTGTGTAATAATTATAAAACAAGAATAAGAATTTTCTATGAATAAAAAAGCATTGAAAATGAATTTGACTGAAGGAAAAAAAAAATGGTTTCTTTCA
Source organism: Corylus avellana (assembly GCF_965113065.1). NCBI lineage: Eukaryota > Viridiplantae > Streptophyta > Magnoliopsida > Fagales > Betulaceae > Corylus > Corylus avellana. The sequence continues at coordinate 16,353,512 of NC_142500.1, read as the reverse complement.
AATTAAACTTTCACAGAACCAGAATGAAATAAAATTATAAATGATTATCATAATTTTATGAATGAAATTAAAAAAAAAAAAAAACAATTATAATTTTTTGTTAGGTTTGAAAAATATAAAAACATTAATGAATTAAACAGTACTGTAAATAGAGTAACTAAAACTTGGATAAAACAAGAAAATAATGAAATAATTTAATTATGAAGAATATCCTTTAGTTGAATTTATAAAAATTATACAAAAGAGGAACACGTACAGGTAACAGCTTCTCCAATTAAATAATATAATACAACAAAATAATTTTACAAATTAATGCATACCTTAGTCTATTTGTGAGACCAAATGAAAACGACCCTAGTCTCCAAAAGGTAATTCAATCGGCTGGAGACTATGCTTTATAAAGCGGAAGTCACTAATTCGAATCTCATATCCCTCCTCTTGTGTGGATATGTTAAAAAAGAAAAGAAAATGAAAACGACCCTAATTAATAAAACTACATTATCGCATGGAAGAGGTGGAAATTATCATTGAGATTGTAGTAATACAAGATATTATACAAGACACTATAACAGTAGAGAAATGTTTGGTTTTCATCTTTTGCTTATCTATGTATAAAAGATGGGCAAATCTACCATTGAAAATAGAATTAGGAGTTAGAGCTACTTTTATACTCCTAATGCTTTAAGGGAATGGAAGGAACACTATTGAATGTCATAATAGGAAATTCTAAATATATTTGAAAAATGCTATGCCGACTCCAAAAACTTGTTTATCATAATTTATGCGGGATTAATACTATGAAGCAATAAACAATTCAATCACCCAAAATATATAAAGCAATAAAGAGGCAGACACATATATTTTGGTTACGAAAAGGAAACCTTTTAGAAACCGATCTAAAAGTAAAACTTTTCCGGGGCAGCCAAACCCAGGAAATCACTATCAAAAGATTATCCAGAGATTACAGACACTAGGAACACTTACAATCATTTGCAACACCTTGGCTCTGTAAGATCGACAAGCCTACAACTCGTTTCCTTGCTCACAATCTTCTTCAACGTGATTCTCTTTTACCGGACCCTTCTGATAGACTTCTCAACTATAGATTTATCAAAGGAATAACTAAAACTCTAAGAGATTCAATTTAATGCTCACCACATATGATCTCTCTTAGCACAGCCTCCGACAAACTCTCTGGGGGTAAAAATTCGTGCATCTCTCTTCTATAATGATATATATCAGTACATCAAACCCTAGACCTGGGCTCATTAAAAACACGTTTTTGGGCATAATAGGTACGGGGTGTCCGGACAGGTTAATGGGCTGTCCGGACACGGCCTTGCGGAGCAAAAATAAGGTTTCTGGAATTGCGGTCCGGACAAAGGGAAGGCCTGTCCGGAACCGGCATGCAATGGGTGAAACAACATTCTAAAAATGTTGTCCAGTCTTGATCAACAGTTCCGATCGATGGGCGATTATGGTCCGATTGAGCTGAAATTTTGCAGCGATGTTCATGACACATGAATCTACATTATGAATGGTGGAGATTTGATTCTAAGCATTCTATATCAGTATTTGAGCTCATGAACAGTAACCTCTACATTTTGGAACTGAATTAAGTCAACATAAGAACTAACAATATTAAATGAAATGGTTATAAGCTAGAGAGATATTACTCACCCATATGTAACCCATCTCTTGTGTTGTAACAAAACTAAATTCAAGATCAAAAGAAGTAGCACATAGCATAATAGAAAAGAGTGCTGCTGCTATACGGTCAAAGCAGAAAACATGAGTTTTCTGCCATCCACTCAAATGCTGCCACCTCATATTATTTCAACATACAAAATAAGCTTGGTTTCACAGGATAATAACCCAAACAGCAACTTCATCCGATAATATCCCTAACAAAAGCTTACCAAATAGTCTGAACGTAAAAAATTTATCAAACTCCACTGCCCAGACCACGCCGCCCCCTCCCTGGCAAAGACGCCGCCACCTCCCGCAAAGCCCACACAGCCCAGCTTTGCACCGACCAGCCACCCAGCTCCCCCAAGCCCACGCCGCTAGGCTACTCCGACGGTTCACCATCGCTGCTCCGGCCGAGGGAATTAGAAAAAACCATTCCTCCATCGGTGAGTTCTAAGAAATTTTGTAATTACTACATGTGTTTTGAGTTGGGGCTGTAACTGTGTTTTAATGTTAGTGGAATGTAGAAAATTTGTTTTATAGGGCTGTAAAACCATCCTTCAATTGGTCTGTAATTGATGATGTAGAAATTTTTTTCTAAGAGAGCCGGTGGGCAGGGGTTTTTTGTAAGGGAGAACTTCTGGGTTTCATTTTAAGAGCAGTGGGGTGGTATATTCTGGTGTGAGTAAGTACATTTTGTATGTTGAAATAAGCTGATTTGTCATCTTCTGGTTGGTGGGCGTAAATTGGGTCATTTACGCCATGACCGAACGGAAGATATTCCCAATAGAAAAATAAATCAATCATACAATACACAAAGATTTAAGTGGTTGGACTTAACAAGTCTACATCTATTGGCGAAGACGATTCCGAAGAAATTCACTATCAAAAGATAGAGTACAAAGAATAATAGGAAAACAACCACTCAAAATTCCAATACACTCAAATCTCACTCTCGCACAAAAGAAAATTAATAACAAAAGAAAAAAATACTTCTTAAAGAAATATCTGTTTCAAAATGTATAAATATCATCACAAGAAAGAAATAATAATAATAAGAAGAAGAAGAAGAAGAAAGAAAAATAATAAAAAATTTTAAACAATAGATGAACAATTAAAAACCCCATTATTACAACAAAAAAATTGATCATGTTTAAACAAAAATATAGAATTTGAAATTTATTCAAATTTACCTAATGTTCTTTGGCATAGAAAGAAATAAATAGTACAATTACCATATAAAAAGGATTTTAGTGAGAAAAAAATTCCAACAAAAGCAAGACCAACCCAAATTAATGAACCAAGAATTATTAGAATCTTGCAAAAAAAGAAATTAAATAATTATTAAACAAAGGATTTAATAAGAAAAAATAAATCTCCATGGAATTGCTATGCTTTTTAAATTCAAAGGAATGCTGAATTAGAAAAAAGTCGTCTAATTAATTATAAACCACTTAATAAAATACTTCAATAAATAATATATCTCATTCCTAATAAAAAAATATTTATTAGCAAGCTTGCTTAAGATTATTAGCATTCTTAAGATTACGTTGTTAAGATTACATTCTTAAGATTACATTGTGCTACAATTTTTTTTTCTTCTAAATTTAATCTAAAAATAATTTAGAATAGGCCCTAAAAATAGATTCAAAGAAGGCCCAAAACATTAAAATAGGCCAAAAAACGTCATTTTAAAAGAGTGGTTCTGCGATGCAATTATGAGTTTTAATAATTGCTAACTAGCGGTCATTTTTAAAACCGATAACCGATTGTGGCTACAAAAATTCAATAACTGCCTAAGGTGGTTGTGGTTAGCAGTTGAAGAAAATAACTGCTAACCGCAACCGCTTATATACCTATATGCATCATCTCCCTCCTCTTATCTTCCTAAAGTTTATGTAGTATGGTCCCTCGTAGCATTTGACCGGTGCATATAGATTGATTTTTTGATTGGAAGAAATCATATCACATGGGATTTGGGAATGGGGAATGTGAGAAAGATAAAGGAGTGATGAATATAATTACTCCCATTAAAATAAATAAAAAAAAAAAAAAAAAAAAAAAAGAGATTCAAAGTTGTCAGAATGTAGAACGAGCATCATTAGATATGAAAGTGAAACGATGAGAAAAACAAAATCAAATTCGATTCAGTAATATGTGGAGATGCCCCCTATTAAATTAAACATGTAAAATACATTAATAGAACAAGTACAGAATAAGGATAACATAACACGATAAAAAGTTCAAAAATAACGAAGATGACATATAACTGACGCACATATATGGAGGTCGTGCTTTTCAAATATGATAATAATAATAATGAACATCAAGAAAAACAACAACGACGACAACAGTAATAACAATATATTTCGATGGTACTAGATATTCTGGTTCCTATGCCAAGTACAATGAATACTAATAAGATATTACGTGGCACAGAGCACCGACTTGTTGGTCTGGGAAGAATACAACTTTGAAAAAATGGAGTCAATTGAGAATGTTGTAGGTATAGACTCTTGTTCAAAGCATTAGTCTTCATTCAATAAGCACCAATGCCTATATTCCTCTAATCTCTCTCTCTCTTTCAAAAGAATCATTCAAAACCTAATTTGTAAATCCGTGATGCTTTTCTGAAGTTGATTATATTCTCGTCACCCTAATCAGAGCCAAACTATTATACAACGGCCATACAATTTGAATGATCTGATTGTGAAAATTAATTGAATTTCACTGTATAACATTTATATAACAACAGTCTACTAAATAGCAATACCTTGTTAGGCATTTGTTCCGAGATGACTTGAGTTAGATAAAATGCTCAACTCAAGCCCACTTGTTCGAAAGTAACAACTTTAGGAGCACGTGGCTGACTCAAAAACTTAGCCAAAAATCATACAAATCTTTGATGATATATATATATATATATATATGGATTTCTTTTTTGTTGTATCAAATTAAAGATACAAATTCTTAAGAATCACACAAATCTCTCAACACAAACAAGTAGCAATTTGCTTTCAAAGAGATTTGGAAAAAGAATTGCACCTTTTTCAGCTTAATTGGCTTTCTGTGGTCTAAAATGCATGGAAAACCAGTGTCAAATCCGCGTGCCAACAAGATTCTGGCATGGGAAAAAAAAGAAAAAAGATATGCCAAATTGGTACACTAATTTCCCACGTTGTTATTTATTAATGTATAAACTGATCAATTATTGGGGGGTTATCTAATCAAATCGCGTGACTATATTTGATTAAGATGGGTGAAAAGATCCTAAAAACTCTAGAATTCTGGGAAATTAACGCACCGATATTCTCCATTTTTTGATAATAAAAAAAAAATTCGATCAAATGGGGATCTTGGTGGCACTAAATCTCATGAGTCATAGGTTCTTCAACGGTTCAAACTTCCAAGTCCACCTTCCAAATAATATACTCTTGGGTAGGTAAGGAACAATATATCTTTTGAAGAAACTCCCTTGCACTTTACGCTTTGAAATAAATAAGCTTTTCTTTGATGCCCCTTCTATATATATATATATATATATATATATATATAAAGTTCAACTACATAGCAATCATGCTAGTCAAGATTGAGAGGTTCAAACATTGAACGATGGGTCAAATTAATCTGTTTCTGCCAATTTCTAGTCATATTGACAATTTACACCTTAACTACAAACCAAAGTCTTGGTCAAAAGTTTGCGAGTGCGATGTGTAAACCGACTCCTATGGGAAACATCATGGAAATTCAGTTGCAATAAGCAAAATATACGCTTAGAATTACTAATTATTTCGACTCAGTGTAAAGAAAAGCTTTGTCCTAATTAGTTTGATCAGAAAGATGCGTGACGGGCCCTTAAACTGTGCGAAAAACGGCTGCAAAGAGGGATGTACATGTCCAACAACAGCAGGTGGTTGAGATGAGCTTTCTTCATGTGCCTTGCTGAGAGTGGAATGGAAAGAAGAGATGCCATGTTCAATGGCCCAAGTACAAGAGCATGATGTTTATCCAAATCCCAAATAGATTACTATTGGGAAGAGTTGGAAATTTTTGTCTCTTATTAAGGTTTACCCGACACCAACAGAATTAAGAGATCATTCATTGAAACAAACATGAAATCTTGCTGTGGTAAAAGCTTTAATAGGGTCTTTGATGAAACATATGATGTGCCTCTACTTTTGTTCATACATTCCCCCGGAGTTGTTCATATAATTAATGGCCCCAATTAAGAATCTACCATGGATTTCTTTGTTTTTTTTTTTTTTTTTGAAATTTGGTTTAAAATCGTACTTTCAGTTTGCAAAATTGCTCACCGCATTCTGTCAAGAGATCGACCAAATCTCGGGCGAATTGGATTATGGTAGAATGGAATTTTGACAATGGGTTTTAATCCAATTTCATTTGAATAATTATTGTACTTAACAAGGGCATTTAGGCTTTAGACATTAGGGATGATCAGCTTCCAATTTCAATGAGGGTCCAATTATTTTGGGCCCCCATTTAAATTGCTTGGAGCCCGATATCCACTTTGACCTTATGTGCCTTCTAATTGGGCCTTGAATTGGGCCTATCCCATCAGCATATGGACAACCTTTTCACAAGCAACTCAAGTTTATTCAACGGCCCAATTAGGTTATCCCTATGCTGGGCTCATATAGTGGATTAGTAATGGAACCACATGGGAAGATCAGAGGTAAATTTGCCGCTACCTATAGGCAAGAGAGTTTTCAAATGATTGGATCTATGGCCCATTAAGGATGTGTTTGTTTCGGTATAAAACGTTTATATATATATATATATATATATATATATATATTGGTGTTCGGTGGAAACTGGAAACCAAACATATTGGTCAACGAAAAATTATTTCATAGATTGCCAAATTTAGAAATTAATTATAGGCCTAATTTTGGACTTTTGTCCATAATCATGTAAGAATTTATAATTTTCGGCCCAATTAGGATTGGATTTTGAAATTGGGCCAAAATGAGCCTAACACCCCCCCCCCCCCCCCCCCAATAATTTTATACCTAATAACATCACATGGAGCGCTACTAACCAGGGCGGAACTAAGATTAGCTATTTGGGGGGACGACATAGAAGTGAGCGGTGATGATGATGAGGGGTTGAACTTTTGAGCCATTTGACCAACGAGAGAAGTTTAGCTTTATGGGACTGTGCTTATAATTATCAACACAACTCAGTTGTTTATATTCTTAGAAGGAGAAAAGGAAAAAAAAAAAACCAAAAGTATGGAATTAAGATGGATGATTTTCAATGACAAAAAAAAAGAAAAGAATTTTCTGTTGGTAGGCAACAACGTATGTATTTATAGTCTTTAGAAGAAGAAAAAAAAAAGGCAAGGAATTAAATTAGATAAAATTAACTTATTAAACTCCGAAGGTAAAATTAATTTACTAAACTCCGAAGGATATTCCATCTCAACCAAAACAAGCTAAACGAATTCAAATGTGAATCAACCATCAAATAAGGATAAATCTACTCCACATATAGATGATGATCATGTCATCTACATTCAAATGTGAATGTTTAAATTCAAGTTTGTAGTGTTATTTACATTTGTTTTATGTACAACTCATACATCACCTGGGTTGAAGGTGTAGGGAAGTCAAATTACAACACTCATTATATTTTGTTATTCTTTAGGCTATAACTTAAGAAATGAAATTAATTCCTTAAAGAGAGCCCCTTGGGTTCGGACCATGTGCAAAAGGGGCATTTTGCGGCCTCTAATCCCCTTTCGACTCATCATCATCTCAAAAAAATTGCAAAAAATTAAAGTGAGAAAAAAACACCAAATCAAAGTGCAAAAAAGACCAAAAACCCCTTGCCTCTGGACCCAACCGTGGGTCTGGCGAGACCCACGCTGTGGTCTCGCCGTGGGTCTCGCTAGACTAGCCAAACCCACGACATTGTGGAGACCTACAACGCCGTGAACCGCCTGAAACCGTCGTAACTTGCCTCAAAACCTGATTTTAATGCCTAAAAACCCGTTTCTAATGCTTCAAAACTCGATTTTGGATTCAAAACTAAAACCTAGAGGTGGAAAGTGAACCCTTTAGATTTTTTATCATCCTAAAGGCCGAAAAAAGTGGCTCCGGCGGCGGAGAAGATGACTCCGGGTCTGGAGTGACCCACCAGTCCACCACCCAGCTCTTTTGAGCTCAAAATATTGTGTGTGTGTGTGTGTATGATATTTTTGTAGATTTGTTTTGTGTTTGCTTAGGTGTCAGCTTGTGAGTAGGGGCTATAAAAGTGATCTTTCAAGGACTATCCTGATTCAAGGTTTTCTCTTCCTTAAATTTGAAGAAGTAAATTTTATATTTTAAATTTTAAAATTTTAAAATATAAAAATATTGCCTGCCTAACCCTATCATTCATTTAAATTTTTTAAGCCCTAATAACAGGGGATGAAGAAAAAAAAAATCGACGTGTAGATCCGCCCCTGCTACTAACCTACTTGCTTAAACTTTAATCATTTCAATCTTATACCAAGGGATAGCTCAATCGGATAGAGATCACGCCTCATAAAGCGGAAGTCACTAATTCGAAATCCACTTCCTCTCTTGTGCAGATATATAAAAAAAAAAAAATCATGCCAATCCTCAACTACGCAAGATAATACAAACATAATATACATGAGTAATGCTACAAGAAGTTAGAGGAGCGGAAAAATAAAATGATATCCATTCTCACACATTATCTTTCATAAACTTTTCATGACATTTCATAAACTTTCATAACTATTCATGTCATCACATTTCATAACGTTTAATACTAAACGTGAGCATGTGCCTTTTTGTCTCGTACTATAATAATAGGGAAAATTACAATTTATCTCCCTAAAGTTGACAATGTTTTTCAATTCGAACATCAAAGTTTCAATTTTTGCAATTCATCCCCACAAAGTTCCAATTTTTTTAATTCGATCAATATTATTCCAAAATTCCCATATTGCCCATGATTTTTTTTTTTTTTTTTTATATATATAAAATAAAAAAATAAAAATTATGGGCAATATGCGAAGTTTTGGATACAATTGGTCAAATTGCAAAAATTTGTAACTTTGGGGGGTAGATTGCAAAAATTGAAACTTTGGTGTTCGAATTGAAAAACGCTATCAACTTTAGGGGGTAAACTGTAATTTTCTCATAATAATAATAATAATAATAATAATAAGAAGAAGAAGAAGAAGAAGAAGAAAATATCGTGCAACTTTATGATAAAATATTTCATGAAAATAGTAAATAAACCTAGAGCTCATATCACATTTTAAAAATAGTTTAGTTTCATGCCTTCGGAAAGTACCAATTTTTTTTTTTTTTTTTTTAACAATTCACGTAATAAAACTTTTACTAGCTCCGAAAAGAGTTCACTTAATTACCTTGTGTGCTTCATTCCTTTTTACACTTCCTCTTGAGTACACTTTCAGATCCTACAATTATATCATGAAATTTCTCAATTTTTACAAAGGTTTCATTAAAATTCTAATTTATTTCCTTGTATCCCGCCCTAACCCTTGTCAGAAGCTATACATTGGGTGACTACTCTAAATCCTCTCGGGTTCTTTCATATTAGGTTTTTAATGTTGGCAAATTCAGTGTCAAAACATGTTTAGTTGTCAGTTTTAAGTTTAAGGTTAAATTAATACAAAAGTTGATCTAAGACATGAGAAATCAAGTTTGTGTATAATGTTCAATTTAGACCCCGTCGGACTAAAATGGCCATATCTTTTGATTTCGACAACTGATGAAGGCAAATTTAACGAAGTTGGAAATCTGACTTAAAATGCTACAACTTTGTATTTCTAAAACATTTTCTAGTTCTGATATTTACTGGGTCAAAATAGGATATCAACATAAGTATGAAAATCTAAACATAGTACGTAGCTTGTTTGCTAACTCGTTTGGTAGCTCGTCCAGACGAGATTTTGGCAATGTTACTCGTTCGAAAAGCAAGTCCAAAAGAGCTATCGAACGCAATTTGGCAGTATTGGTCGTTTGCAAGCTTGGTGGCAAGCAGGTTCAAAACGCGCTAATTGAGAAAGTAGTAAAATCCTAAGTAGGTCCTGACAAGCCCACCTATAGGTCCGGATGCCGACTTAAAAATTATTATATTTTAGAAACTAACTTTAGGATTTCAATGCTATTTTCCCAAGTTCATTAAAAATCTACTGTTTAAATTGAAAATTAGTTATAAGTTAACGAATTTTGTATGAGTCTGAAATGTAATACGTCATCTTTGACGTTTGTAACCTCGTAGCCCCGGCTATAGTTGCTTCAGAGTTTTTGCTGTGTTATTTGAGCTTTATGCTCGTTTATCAATAAATGAGATTGAACTATTTCCTTTAAAAAGAAAAAAATGGTCATTAAAGGCATTTTAGAGCTCGATTTTTCAACATACAAGAGACATTATTTCCAGATAACCAAAGGCCTATTTCTTCATGTGTTAAAGAGAAAATTTATGTTTTGTATTTTCAATTGCATCTCTCTTAAAGTCTATGTTTGAACCACAGAAAGATAAAGCTCGATAGACGAATAGCCCAAAGATTCTGGAGATACTGTGGTAGGAATCAAGTTTTGTAAGTACGGAATTCTTTTAAAGAGTTTTTCAAAAAGTTTTCACTTTGCCATCAAAATCTTTGTGTTGATTGTCGTTTTAATGCTTTGCTTGATTTTGGTATTCATATATGTGGTGTTTGGATTGAAAGTTTATAATTTTATCAATCTTTATTGTTATTAAGATTGAGATATTCATTGTTTAACAACTTGGGGTTTAAACTAAGAATATTCAATTGATATCATAGCGAGTTTCACGCTTTTTTAATTAAATTCCAAAGTGTGATCTTAACCCCTTCATAAATGTCTAAATATCAATCTCTTAACCTTCCTCCGTATTTTAATAGAAGCAATTACGCTTATTAGAATGTTTTCGATCTTTTCCTATTTAAGTCGGGCTTGTGGGCCTACTTCAGCATTTCAAATTTGAATAAGGTTTTAGTATTTTTCAGAGTTATTCTATGTTTTATTGGGCAGCTAGGGTTTGTTCCCAACCCTATTCAATACTTTTCTCTTTTCTTGAATTACCTTACAACTTTCAATCTATAATTTTTATTTTCTATCCTATGAGTTCTGTTTAGTGTGAGAAGAAGGAAAAATAAAATAAAAAATAAAAAGAGAAATGAACGAAAAAACAAGTTAAGCTTTGATTACTCTCAACAGTTATCCGCTTTACCGCCAGCCCTAAACACTTAAATGATAAGAAAAAATAAATTTAATAATTTAACCAAATACTTTAATAACTCCTACTAAGTATCTGTATTGGATTGAATTTCTCTTAGACATAGCAAGTTCTTTTTTCTTTTTTTCCTTTCTCAAATGATTTCTCAGTAATAGTATGCAACATTGAACAATGGATGACACTCCATAAGGCAATATGATATGAACAATGGATGACAGTCCATAAGGCAATATGATATGATATAATGTGTACTGAATTTTGAATCAGATCCAAATTTTGATTAGCCTAATTATGAATTAAGCTACTAATATATATTTTTTTTTTCTTTTTTTGTTCTTTTTGTCCACTGCTGCTTCAAGATTTACTACAGAACCTTGCAAGTGGTGGCCTCATGATGCTTGTGACAATGGTGGTTGTCTTGCTGGGCAGATACGTTTACTCTGTCTGCCACACTGTTTTCAGGTGATATATATTTACCATCTTCCAAAAAGTCCATTGTTTGGTAGACCAAAACATGGGATCACTGTGATCATAGGTAGGACTCACATGGTAAAGACAAACAAGGTGGTTAGTCCAACATCTCCAATTGTCTTCAAAATTGCTTGTGCATCACAACTTTTTATCTTTTACATTAATTGTTGTGAAATCTACTCATCCAAAAAAAAGAGATCTTCAGATGATGATGATGATGATGATGATGATCATATGTGTGAAAACTCTCTGTCTCTCTCATAGACCTAGGATTAAAGATTAAGGAAAATGAGATTCTTAACCTCTATCAGCCCACAAAGCCACATCATTAGAACCTGAAAAGTGGAAGGACTAACTTGGGTCATCAATCTTTTAACCCTTAAAGGAATCCTTGAATAACTTTAGGGTGTAAATTTTCAATCCCATTCACACTACTTTTGGGCTCCTATTGGATGCTTTAGACAAAACTTGAGTAAAGTGAAGGATTCAAAAGGAAAATCTGAGGTCATTTATATATAAAAAAATGAAACAAAGAAAGAAAGGTTAAGAGCATGCAGCATGCTCAACTTTGGAATTGGAAGGATTCCTGATGGCCCAAGAGGGGGCTTTTCAGAGTCTCTTTCTCCCTTCAATTTGTGTTTGGCAGTGTGAACTTGTCTTTGCATGCCGAGAAGTGAGAAGATAGAATAAGAATATTGAATAGATTGAATGGTTTTTTGCGGGTGGTGGCCTGCAAATTCCATGTCCCTTTTATTTTTTTATCAAACAATATGAGGCCAAATTCCTTATCTCAACCCTCAAGGGATAAGATGGCCGCCTGCAACCTGTTTTGCTATTCCCACCTATGACTATCATTTAGGCCTGCGGATAAGAAAATTGTAGAACCTCCTAAAGTGATGGGTGACCCCAGATGCTTCCTTTTCTTTCTTGTTTTTTTCTTCTTTCTCCTGTAGCTTAATTAATTAGCTTAATCTTTCACCCCAACCCCTTTTGTGTGGCTTTATTAACTTTTCGTTCACGGATGATGATATTGTCAATCATGATGCAAGAAATAAGGCCAAAAACTGCTTTATTCCTGTACTGCCATATAGAAGCATCCAAGCTTGTACATTGGACCCCTGCAATTCTCCTTCACTCATAGGCTATCAACTAGGGTTACTAATTTTTTATACAATCCACAAATTCGTTACGAACCCAACACGAAAATAACGGGTTAGGATTGAGAAGTCCGGTTTGGGTTGACTCTAAACACCACACGAACCGACACGCAATATAAGGGTTGACAATTTTTGACACAACCTGCGAATTTGACATAAACTCAGTACGAAATTAGCATGTTAGAATTAAGGGGCATGGCCCGTTTAATTAGTCTTATACACATTCCTTAACACAATCCAAATCTCCAACAAAGTTCACTTTCTTGAATAGATGAGTTCCATTGAAGGCCTCTCGTAATCAACCGCTAGTGGCAGAGATCTCGATATCCCGCCCTTCTCGGTTGGAAACTTGGAAGGAACAAGTAATTAGTGAAAGAGATTTTGAAGAAGACTAGTGGCTAGCCCTGGTAATTCCATGTGCATGGAAGACAATTGCGTAGACGTATATAAGCATAGTTTTCATGGATTATATGGATTGCAGCATTGGAAAGTAGGGGAAGCAAGTTGGGCATCCTATTATGTATTATTGGTGTGTGGTACTGATTGATACTTGATTGGCTTGCATTTGGCTATCACTTTCCAAAACGAAATTTGACACGAAATGCATGAATAATACACAGCAAAGCTTTGGAATTTAGAGAACCAATTGATCATCTCGTGGAATTTCATCATTTGAAATGAAACCACTTAATCAACTCCAGAATCTGTATGATGAGTAAATATAATCTTTTTAATGATTACTTTGGTGTCTTCGCTAGAAGATCAGCTCAAAATCACGTGTATTGAGGGAAAATTTTGTTTCTATATTCATCTCCTTTCACATGAGCATCTCTCTTTTTACCTTATTGTGACTTGATGTTTCTCATCTTATCCCTGAGTTCCTGTACTTTGAACTTTTTTTTTTTTTTTTTTTTTTGTGGGTAATTAGTGCAATTTATGATTTTTATTTAAACTAAACTCGCAAAATACTCGCGATTCACTTTTCAAAAAATAAAAAATAAATCTATAACGCTTTTAAAAATAAACATAAAACACTTTTTTAAAATGTCCCTCCTACTTGGGGAGATTAGATTAGATTAATCCATAATGTTTCTCCTACTTAGATTAATTATTTATTTGGTATTTATTTGCCTCTTTTCCAAAACACACATAAAAATTATTACTTTATGTAAATCAAAGTGGTTTCCCTCGCTCTTCCAATCCTCCTTCTTGGGCCAACTACTTTTTCGCTTTTCAAAACACACATAAAAAATTATAATTTTCCATTTTTCATATAGTGTGGCCTCCTCCAAAAAACACATACATAAAATATTTAATTTTTAAGGTTTTTTTTTTTTTTTAGAAAGTTAACAAAAACAGAAAAATTAAGTTATATAGTTGTTTGGATGAAGCTGCCAAAAAATATATTCTAACTTTCTACTATATGATTTTTTATTTTTGAAATTAAGTAATCAAATTATCTTTCGACATTTTTATATTTGGAATTTTTTTTTTTTTTTTTTTTTTTTTTAAGTTAATGTGTTGATAAAGATGTTTTTTTTTTATTAATGCTATTGAAAAAACATGTGAGAAGTACGTGTGTTTTTCATATGTTAAAAGACACGTCATTTTTAGAGAATAATTTGTAAGAAATTTCATACAAACCAATTTGTAGAAAATTTTGTTCGTTGATAAATATATAGACATTTCAAAATATGAAATATTGTAAAAAAATAATAACTAAATAAACTAACATGCAAAAACAAATTACAAGTTACATTTATATGTTTTAAACGATAATTAAATAATGTTTAATTGTTCATTTATTTTGTTCCTTAAATTGTTTTAATTTTTTTAAGAATCAATTTCATTTTCTCTAGCTCTGTCTTAATCTTGTTCTTTCATAACCTAAAGGAGAATACTAGTTACTCTTTTAGTGTTCTTCTAGTTTTATGGGTGAATGAAAAGAGCACGCTGCGTGCTGTGCAATTTTTTTTTTTTTTTTCTTTAGCATTAAAATATTAAAAAAAAAAATTTCCTTAGCACGCCGTGTAACCTGTATCACGGCTCCTAGTTTTATTCCTATTCTAAAGGTGAAAGAGAAATAAGGGAAGTTTTTTTTTTTTTTTTTGCTTTTTTAGAAAATAATATTTACGTAGTACTAAGATAACACCACAAGAGCATCTAGCATTTTCCCTAATCAAAAAGCATGGAAGCTCTCTTGGTGTTGTTCTCGTAGTATTCTTTAGATCCTAAATGTATATTATTTTTTAAAAACAAAGTGAGAGATATAAAGAAATTTTTTTTAGAAAATAATATTCACGTAAGACTAAGAGAACACCATAAAAGCATCTAGCATTTTCCTAACCAAAAAGTTATTTTATTTTTAATTTTTTATCAATGAGAAGTTAAATCTCCGCGCTTACAAAAACAAATGAAAAATTCTAAAAATCTCACTTGTATCTCATAGAAAACAAAACCCATCTGCTCTTTTTTTTTTTAAAAAAAAAAAAAATTAAAAAAAATTAAAAACTAATGGACACTATCACGTTAACCCAATGTTATAGAATGTTGTTTCTAGCATTACCGAAAACAAATTGGTGTTGCATATTCCATGCTTGTTTCTTTAAAAATATAAAACAATTTTTAAAAAAAATTATCTAACAAATTTCTTAGTTTTTATATCTAATTAAAAACTTTTATAGATCAAAAACAAAATTCAAACAAAACCATGGATTGCAGTCCACATGACTGTTTAAAATATCTGCTTCTGTGGCCTGCGACCAGTGAGACACGGACCATAGATTGCAGTCCACAAATCTGTTTTCGCTTCTTTTCCGCCATAACCACATAATCTGTTGAATGTTTTGCAGACAAATTGAGATCACAGATTTATAACAGAAAACCAGATGCTTGCAATAATTTACACAAAATACAGAGACTACATCATATATTATATTCAAAGACAAGCTTTAATTACATGGCTGGACATTACAACCAAGACATAATATATATATATATATATCCTTAATCTTCATATTCTCCATGGCCATGCAAGGACAAAAAATACCAGCAGGACCAAGGTGGAGAAACCTGAAAATACTACTAATAATACCCATGAACATCTGACTCTCTAATCCCATACACTAAGATTTGCATAAACTCTTAACTGACTGACTCCTAATTGAAACGGCCAACACCTCTGCAACAGTCAAAAATTTCTTTGCAGAAGCTGCTGGAGACGCCAAGCTGAACCTAGAATTACAAAGAGAAAAAAAAAGCCCAGCCAAAAACAGTGATTAAGACTTGAATATAGCTGCCCAGTCAATCTCCACTGAAGGGTACTTCTCCAACCCAAAGTTCTGAGTCTCCTCACACTGGGAATCCGAGAAATCGAAGAATGTGATATCGGATTCTGGCGAAGAAGAGCCCGCCAACGAAGATGATTCATCGGACAAAGTAGGAGACATCGACGATGATGAATTCTCCACCTTACAGTCTTCCAAACCAGAATACACGATTTCACTACTCAATTCGACTTTCGGTGAATTTTCGAAGACCGAATTCGCATCCAAAGAAGCTGAAATGGCTGGCTTTGTATCAGTGACAAAACAGGGCTCCTCTGTTTTCCCCTGTTTCTGCGAGTTCGCCAAGCTCTGGCAAATTGCTTGGAGCTTCGCGTCCACTGAGGAATGGAGGGGCTTGTAGTCACCAAATTCGCCTGAGATATGAGCTCCTTGATGCTTGAGATGAGGGAAATTGAGCCTGGCAAAATCTCCCCTGAGCTTATAGGCTGCCTTATCATAAGCCAAAGCCGCCTCTTCGGCTGTATCGAAGGTGCCGAGCCAGAGGCGGGTTCGGTTCTTGGGGAGTCTGATCTCAGCAACCCATTTGCCCCAATGTCTCTGTCTCACTCCTCTGTAGAGTTTCGTGGCCTTCGGAGGAGTGCCTACATGTTTCATTGGAATGGCTTTGGGGCTCAGGAAGTCGAGGGCGCGCTGGTTTTGGTGCTGCCATTGGCTTAGCCTCTGGTTTTGGAGTGAAGCTGAAGCCATGGCAGCGATTTGCTGCTGTTGCTGTTGTTGTTGGAGTTGAATTTCGGCTTGGATTTGAAGAATCTGAGAGGGGGTGAGGTGGTTGAGCCCTATCGATCCTGCTTGCTCAAGACCCATTTGGTTATGGCTCGAGAACCCATTAGAAAACATCTGGGTGCCCGATGGGGAGCAAAATTCAGGGTACGAGTTGGACTGAGAGGGAGAGATTGCAGAGTAAGAGCAAGAAGGATAAGATGTAAAAGAAGAAGGAGAAGAAGGAGAGGGGGGAGAAGGGGGAGAAAAAGAAGAAGAAGAAGACGTCAGTGAATCACTTTTCATAAATGGTTGCAGTGCTTTCATTAACTCTTCTCCTAAAGGATCTGAGAAAATTGATGTTAAGCTGCTACTGTAAATATCTATAGCTGCTGCCATCTCTTCTCAACAAAATACAAAGAAAGATCAAAATACTTCAAATTTATAAGGGGAAAAAAAAGGGAGTTTTTTTAAAAATCAACCTGTTTCTTACCAAAACCAAAGAACAGGTAATTGTTCTACAGAAAGCAAGAAATACCCTTAATAAAAGTAAAACCAACCCCGAGGGACAGAAAAACAAACCCTCTTAAGTTGACAAAGAAGAAAAAACTAAAGGAAAACAAAAGAAAATCCTGGATCTCTATTCTGAAACACCTGGCTTTCAAAAACACCCTTCTGGGTTTTGATTCTTTTTTTTTATGTTTTCACACAAATATTATCCCAAAGAACACAAACCCCAAAACAAAGCTTGAAAGACAGACGATGACAGAAAGGGATTCAGAGAAGCGGGGGGAATCAGAGAGATTGGGGGAGAAGATTAAAGAAAGAAATTTTATCAAACACAATTTGCAGAAAAGCACCAAAAAAGATTAGAGAGAGCTGTGTGTATTATATCACTCTTTTCTTAGTGTCCTCACTCACACTCTTGCATTTCTAGCTTCCGCCATCTCTCTGCTTATATAGCCTCTAGCCCACGGCTTTCGTCTCTGTTTTCTCTCCGCTCACACGTTTTTTCTTGCTCGTCAACTTCAAAGATGCCTTTATTCGAAGAAAGCTAGCGAATGGAGCTTTGCCACGTATGTCTACAGTGTACTACTTAACTGGCAGGTGTCGGTAGCCAAATGGTGAGCGTACACGTGTTGTTTCTGTATTCGCTGTCAGTTTGTTTGACTATTTCGTGGTGCTCTGGTAATCAACTTTGGAATTTAATGCGTTTTTGTCCTTTACTGAAACCCCACGCTCTTGCCTTAATTTAATTTAATTTAAAAAATATATATATATATTCTGGGTACTGATTCTGTGCTCCAGGGAGTAGGATACGGAGATACGTGATTTTGTTTTTGTTTTTGTTTTTGTTGGTGCACTGTGATGTCTGACAAATAACAAAAACAAAGAAACAAATATAAAAGCGTCGCTAGTGGCGGAGACGCAGCATTGCGTATGATGTTGCTTCCACCTATGGTAATATTTAATCACATGCATCGATCACTCTTATCCATACCAACTCCTGATTATTAATTACTTTTTATCTCGTAATTATTAGAAAACCAACCATTCCGATGTGCTGAGCCGGATTATTTATTACATGTAGACAAACAGAGCAGTTGCCGAGAAAATGAGCTTGCTTTGTGGGCTCGGGTTCCGCTGGAAGCCACGTAATTTTAACCTTTTATTTTAAATTCAATAATGGGATCTTACATCTCATTTTTTATTTTAATTATATCATTTAAATATTAGGGTAAAATTCACTTAACCTCCTCAAACTATTACTCTAATAACAATCTACTCTACAAACTATCAATTACGATTATTTACCCTCAAAACTACCAAAACAATGACAATGTACTCCCAATGCTAGCAAAATGACGAAATTATCTATATAGAATTTTCAATAAGATGAAAATGCCTTTCAAAATTTGAAAAAAAAAATTAAATTTTAGTATTTTTATTTTTATTTTAGTAAGGATAATTTTGTCATTTTGTTAAAATTGATGGTACATTGTTATTGTTTTAGTAGTTTAGAAAGTAAATTATTGTAATTAATAATTTGGAGATAGATTATCATTGGAGTAGTAGTCTGATGGAGTTAAGCGGATTTTATAATATTAAATGATATAATTAAAACAAAGAATGAGATGTAAGATACTAAGATCCAAGTGGTTTATAAAAAAGTGAGTAATTAATATAAAGAAAATTAGGTGAATGTGCCAAGTTGGAGACTTAACTATGGTTAACATTAAGACTGACCATGGTTAAGTGTTTGAGTGAATAATGGTTTGGTTTGGGTGGTAATCATGTGAGGGGTGACGACAGTATGCGAGAGTGAGAAGCAATCGTAAATTGCGGCGCCGGGCTCACAGAATTTTAGAGGGAAAGGAAGAGATAGAGAGATAAGCGTTGGAGGAAGAAAAGGAGCTTGGATTCTATTGGCCAATTTAGATTCATCACGCATTTCTATGACCTCAACCCCCACCCCTGGTTACTTAACCATAGTTAATGTCGGCGGAAAATAATCCCTCAAATGTACCAAAATTCAGTTTTCCTTGGTTTAATCGGTTTTAGTTATGGTCTGTTTGGTTTTTCTCTTCTTCTTTTTTGCCTATTCAATACGGGGAAGTAAGAAATAGAGAATTATATAAATATAAAAGATAAAAGGGATAGTGTCATCTTAATAATAGTTAAGAATTGATCATATAAATGACTCAACCCAAAAAAAAATTGATAACGCCAAATATGGTGGGTTGTTTGACGCCTTCTTTTGGGGTGCTCATAGTTTTAGAAATTTATTTGTTTATTTATTTTCAAAAGTCATTTTCAATGCACTGATCTCTCTTATAGTTTGGTTCTCTTGTGCCAAAAAAAAAAATTGGCTTGCAATATGTTGGGTCTATGTAATTATGTCTCTTTTTTCTCATTTCATTTATCATTCTAGATTAAAAAAAAAAAAAATAGATGATCTCAACAACTAGTCTTTGAATTGTCAACATCATTAGTGATTTCACTAGTGATTTTGTGTGAATCACTAGTGAAGCATTTATTCCTAGTGATTTTGTGTGAATCACTAGTGATTTTGGTGATATAGTAAAGCATTTATTCCTTTTTATGCAACTAGTAGTGATGAGAGCTCATGACCACAAGGGAGGAGACCCGGAAGGTTCCAAGACAAATCTTATCTTTGAAGTAAAGAAAACGAAAGGAGCACTTTAGAATTAGTTTCAAAATCTAAAGATTTTTTTTTTTTTTTTTGGACATGTCCGTACAAAATGAGAGAGAGAAATTTGAACTAGTAACCTCCGCTTCATTAGGCGTGATCCCACCCGATTGAGCTATTTATTGGAGACTCAAAATCTAAAGATTGATTCATACGATTAAGTTAGCATTATTTGATAAAAATGTAGCATATAATATTATTATTTTTGATATCAATTACCTAAAAAATCAAAATTAAAAAAAAAATAATAAAGAAGTGCGATAAAAAAAACATTCCTCTTTATTTTTATTTCTTATTATTTTTTTTGGGGTCGGATTTGATAGTGCCAAAAGGTTAGGACTTTAGAGATTGTAGGGGATAGGGGTTAGATTAACCATGGTTAGCTATTTTAGGTCAAAACGTTGAGAAAATGAAAAAGAATGTGCAAGCAAGTGTGGCACCGAAGTTGCGTGAGAGGGAAGCTAAGGGATCCATTTGCTTCCATGTGGGACCTACGCAAATTAAAAAAGTGGGCCTACGGGGGACCTACTTTGCGGCGCTCACACGTCGTTTCCTACGTGGACATCACTTAGAAGCTACGCATAATGCCTTTCCTACGCCCTACTCTGCTGGTTGCTGCTATATGACCTGTCCATGACAAAGCTAACTCATCACTAGGGTTAGATTCATGCATAAGATTAAAATATAAAAAATATAAAAAATCACTCCAGCCTATTCTGAATTTTTTTTAATTTTTTTGTCATTTTTTTTAAATGCAAAATCTTTATGTTAAGATACATTGCAAATTAATTGAGGAGAATGAATCTAGCTTTCCTTCTCTTTTTGTAAGGTAATTATTATATATAAAAAAAAAAGTAACGTTATTTAGTAGTAGATTACTATACGACTGACGTATAATTTGATGATGTGATAGTAAAAATTAGTATTTATAATAATAAAAAAAATTAATTTTCACAAACACGTCATCTAATTATATAACAGTAGTATAGCAATATGAAAAAAATGTTTAAGAATGTGGTTGTTTATATGGTAGTTAATCATTACCTTAGTAGTTAATTAACTGATAAAATTGTTTAGTGGATCATGAATCATGACTTTAATACAAAAAGTGTAGGCTATAAATCTCCGTTAAGTAACCTAGCTAGGTAGGTGACTCCCGCTTTACGTGGGTGTTTTGTTATTTTGTTGAGATATGGAATCCGTGTTAGTTTCCAACCCTTTTTGAGATAGCTTTATTTATTGTATATTCTCTAAACTCACTGTCTAAACTAACAGTAAATTAGATGAATGGAGAGCAAATTATAAACTAATCTGTTAGTTTTGATATATTAATATAATTTTCATCACCCATTAACCCAATACTTTGTTAAGAAAACATTATGGGTCACTCGTGGTTTTAGATAGATAGCTGTAATATTTAATACTTAATCTAATTTGATAACATTTCATTTATTTATTTCTTTTCTCTTTCGTTTATAACTAAATTGATGCTGATCATCTTGTCAATACCTCACATACAAAGAGATGAGGCTCGCATCATATATATATATATATAACATGAATTTTGTTTTCACACTTTGAACTTGATCAATCTCGTTGAGTAGAATCACACGTCAGAAAAGTAAGTTAAAAATTGAGTTGACAGGTGACAGCAAAAGAAGAAAAAACAAAAGTGGAGAGGAAAAATCTGAGCATGCATGTGTTCCACTTGTACCTTGCGAAAAACACAAATTATATATATATATATATATATAGCCTTGATTGACGTGGAAATGAGTTTGAGATGACAAAGGTAACATCTAGTGAGGGGGCCTTCCTTGTTCCTGGTTTTTATTCTCTGCATATTTCAAAGATCGATGCTGCATCCACATACAATGAAGCTCTTTCAACTCGACGACTCGTCTTCTTCTTCACGTTGTTTTTGGTACAAGTGTAATGAAGCTGGGGCACACATGAGACAATAATTATAAATTAAAACAACTAATTTTGGCTCGAATTCCTTCATGCACGGGGTGTTGTGTTGTGTTATTGAGGACACATCACGTGGCTTCTGGCTTCCTCATGTGGTTAGCTTGGAGTTTACAAAAATCACGTGCTTTCACTTTCACATTCCAATGCCTGTCTTCCTTTACGATCTCTCTCTTTTTATTTATTATCTATTTTCTATTTAGGGTGTGACTTTCTTTCTTCATTAGGTTTTCTTTTCCTTTGGTTGTTTGACATTGAATAGTGGCATGAAATGCAGCAAGATTTGATTGATGTAGAAAAAAAAATAATAATGTTTTATATAAAATATGTGTTAAAAGTTGATTTTGAGATAAATAGTATCAGGCCATTTTTTTACCTTTGGCAAACAGGCCCTAGGAGAGGGAGAGGTAGAGGGTGTTTGACTGGTTTTGTCATAAGACCATCTAATTAGCCATATTCATGTGCATAATTAGTTAAGATGTCTTAATTTTGTCAACCGATTTTATTTTGCTTTAAAAATAAAAAAAAGAACCAATAACAAAAAAGAGACAGAAAAGCAAGAAAACTATTACATCAACTATCAACATCATGTTGCCTATATGAGTAATGCTAAATGGAAGACCATGTTCTTCTTACATCCTCTCAAAATTGATATAACTTTTAAAATTATTTTTCAATTATCATTCAATTAAAATTTAATAATGATTTGATTAAAATTTATTCAGTTGAAGTTAGATTGGATCGACAACAATGAAAGAGTGAACCAACACTGTCTTATAGATTCAACTTGCACTTGTGTTCTTGTTGTTAGTTGTTTTAAGGGTTGAATGCCAGAATTTTCCTCATAAAGCCAGCCCAAAAATGAGCATTTGTTAAAGAGAAATACTATATGTACTTTTAAGTGCTTACTCATTGATGTGATAGTGAAAATCATCATTGATATATCATATACAGATTAACATGTCTAAAATTTAATGGTGATTTTCACTACTACATCAGAAAATAAGCACTTACAAGTACATGCAACATTTCTCTTTGTAAGAACTTGTTACAAAACATTACTAGTTGGAAAATTCATGTCTCGTAAAGTAGGAATTCGATATGAGTAATACTACATTTTATACTCATTTGTCACACTTATATCACATCAGCTAACATAACGTGTTTTAAACGATTTACTCGGCATGACATGAGTGGTAAATATGTGTAAAAAATAATATTATTCTATGATTAATCATTGTACTGCCTTAGTTTGTAATCAAAGTTTGATTTCTCCTAATCTTAGAAGCCACCTATCGTCTTCCTAAGCTTCAACTTCAAGTAAATAAATAAATATTATATTAAATGGGTTCCCCATTAACTATAGTGATAAGGTGGGAACTTTGGTCACCAAGCTCTTAGTTATACATGGAGGCTTATCCTCATCTAGTTTTTTTTATTGTTAGGTCAGAAGAAGGGAATATTTTTTAATTTGTCAAACACATTATTGAGAATTTAAATAGCAGCCATCCGCTCAATCAATCATGCATTGAAATATCATTCTATAGGCCATAATCTCTCAGCCATTTTCTGGCCACAAATTAAAAAATATATATATATATATCAAAAAAATAATAATGCATGAGTTATCTAATTAAGCAAAGCAGTTGACCTTAAGACTTGTCAACTCTAAGCACCACATATAATGGTTGGAGTCGTTGAACAAGCAATAATGATGATTCTCAATTAAACTATTTTATTTCAAAATTGTTCAATTATTATGTTTAATTCTCTTAAAAAAAATTGATACGTGGCGGATGGTAATGTACATGCCGGCATGTGCGATTTGAATGCGATAACATATAAAAATAGATAAGAATTTAGTCGTTTTCATGGGAAAATAAATATATATATTTTGAGAGAGCAAAGGGCAATTATCAGAACTTATAGTGACACAACTGGGGTTGGCCAATAGCGGTCTAAGTGGGTTTAGAATCTGATGTTTATGGTGGAGAAAAAGTCTACTTTTGTTGTTAAAATATCAAATGCGAAAGGACAAAAAGGAAAGGCAACTTGAAAAGGTTTTCTTTAAAACCGACCCCTCAAAACATAATTTAAAAGCAAAGCATCATTGTATAACATATGTTTTCCATGATTTTGTTTAAAAACACGTATTCGGCCCACAAAATTGTTGTTTTTAAAACAAATTTAGGTAAATTTGCCATTAAAGAGTGAGGGACTCGACCTTGTAACGTAATGTTTCTGCTCTGATACTAATCATAACGAATTTTAAATAGAACTCAACCTTATAATCCTGATTTGTAAGAAAATGGTATCCAATAACATATATACACATAGCTAAGATTACACATTTGCACTTAATCAACGTGTAACACTTGAAATCATAACATAATTTTTTTTTTTTGTGTTTTCTAAGAATTACTTGAGATCAAATGTGTAGTCCACAATTAGTGTTTTGGCTTTAATGAGAAGTTCATCAACTCAACACACATTAAAAAATTACAAAAAAAAAAAAAAAAAGTCCATAAATATTGGTTATTAATCAAACCTTGAATTCTAAACATACATTCAAAAAAACATATTTGAGCTGTGTCAGTCAAGAGTATGTTTTTTTCTTGGTCGGGCTCACTCAATTTCAACCACAAAGGAATCTGCCCATTAGAGCCACTAAGCCCATATGCCCCTCACGCAAGTGAAAAGCAATGCAATTTTCCCTGCTGCCTCCTCTTTGGGCAGGATTTAGGTGATGGCAAGTTGGCAACTCATCCAGTAGCTTACTATAAAGCTCACAACAGCCATGCCTTCATAAGAGAAGTGTGCCCTTCTCACCAAGACATGGCCTCACAGATTCATAGATTCATGCTAAGGAACTCTGGCACTTTCAAGTAAATATGGAAATAGTTCAACATCAACCTTAAACACTAGGGAAAAAGACAATCAAGGTCGTGAGAACTTTTGTACACCAATCTGATAGTGTTTCAGACTAGGTTCCAATGGCTTGTAATGGTGAGAACTGTCCACTAAAGAGGACTAAATTTATGCTCTAAGAACCAAGAAAAAAAGTATGTCAATAAAGGGAAAGGAAAAAAAATAATAATAAAGACAATCTCACAATTGCTAAGCTGGTGAAATAATCATTCAATTTCAGCCATAGCTCAACCTAATGAAGATACTAAACCAGTTAAAGAGACAGACAGCATTACCAAACAAAATGGTTTACTGTATATGAAAAGGAAAATTTTCATTTCTTGTGCAGGAAGGTTTTTGTTCTGGCATGATAATCATGAAAACAAGATATAATGGGTATTTTACAGATTCTATAAGGTAAGAACTCGAAGTTCTCTAAAACCCCAGGACCACACATGGGCACATGCATCTGCATGCTAATACACGACAAACTACCAAATAAGTGTGACTACACATTCTTACAATCACCAGAACACTAATGTTTGTCTGAAGTCTTTCCATTGATCATCTCCAGATCCGTCTTACAGTTCTCTCTCAAGTCTTTTAGCTTGACAAAGTTAGCTTGCTGTCAAGAAAAGTTAAAACATATTCAGCACATTTGCATTTGTAAAAGAAAAACAAAATTTTATGATTGGGTGATCTTGAGACTTAGCCCGGTTACTAGGAGCCAGTAATGCTCGCAATGAAGCATTGGTCAAAGTACTGACTCATAATTTACAGCATTGACATGATAGCTGGTTTTGACCAAAGCCTTATGGCCAGCAAGCTATTAAGATAATTCACATAAAAAAGTGGCCAGAGGCATGCAAGTCTCCATAATGATAAGTGGATTTTGATATATATATATATATATATATATATATATATATATATATATATATATATATTACTTATAGAAAATGATTTCATATAGATTTGAACCTAGGCCAGAGGAACAAAAGTTGCACTCACAAGCTGGTTGCTTTCACGGGCAAGGATATCCTCCATATGAATAAAGAGTGACCTCCAGTGACCCGTGAGATCAGATTCTGACTTTGATAATTTGTTGAAATTTCCTTGGTCCTGAACATTAGTCCCCTTTCCCTTGCAATTTTGTTCAATCAAGATGCTTGTTTCTTTCTGACTCTTCTTCAATACTAGGGACCATAAAATAATTAAAGCATTGCCAATAAAGGATATCAAAATAAGAGAGAAAACAAAACAGAACATGTATTGATTCGAGATACAGAAGTCTATCAGATGTTGCAAACAAACTTACCAGCTATTCGACCCCTTATATCCTGGTAATGGAGGTCCGACCAAATATAAGCAGCTGCATCAAATTACAAAAGAGGCATATTCAATTTAGACCAATATTAAGAATACAAAATTAAATTCCATAATCACAATCAAACAAGCAAATGGCAACCATTCTAATTAAGTCAAAGAAGGGTTGTATTTCCCCAGTTGGGTGGTTACCTTTCAAGCAAAATGGACAAGAGCAGCCTTTGAGGAATTCAGCACCAGCATTTATATTATCAGAACTATCACTCTTAAGTCCTGTGCATCTTTCCAGTTCATGGAACTTAGAACTCTGTGACTTAGGTAATCTTGACCGCTCAATAGACCTGTAATTGCTCGAGGCCAATTTACCAACACCAACATCATTTTCATTGTCCTTGCAAACACGCGTGACTAATCCTTCGGGTATGGATTTGCTTTGTGTAACACCAGAAGTGAGTCTTCCTTCCTCATCTTGACACTTCCCTCCAACCTCACAACAATCCTCCTGGGAGGGTCCAGAGCATGCGGGCATCGAAACACTAGACATGCAACTGTCCCCTGTTGCATCACCAACCTCCACAAGACTTTGTTGTACTGTGTCACCTTTAAAAAGTTGGACAATGTCGTCAAGAAAAGTTGATGCCTCCTTACTTTCATCAGGTAAATTCGCAACAACAGATGTAATATTCGCCCGTGAAGTACCAACCTTACTGCTAGTAAAAGACAACTCCTTTTCACTATCATCTACTCCAAACTTGATTTCACTTTCCACTTTGGCTAAATTCCCAACTCCTAAACACACTTGCTTTGCAGACTGTGAATCCCCATCTTCACCAGCCACATTTTTTTCATACCCATGTGCAGATTTAAGCCCTAGATCACCCGAAACAACTAAAAACTCTCTTTTCCGATTACTCACATCCGCTAGAGCCGGACGGGTTTTTGCAAACCCATCTGTAACATTATGTCTACTCATCGTGAAACTCACTTGCAGGCAACAGATCTCAACCTCTATACCTCAAAACCCCAAATTTACTACACAACATTAGCACAAAACCAGAAACACAGCATCATTATTCAAATTCACAAACCCAGTAGCATAAAATTACATATCATATCACATTTAACCCTAGCAAAAACATAACTCAAATTCAAAAAAAAAAAATAATAATCATAAAAAGAAGAAGAAAAAAAGCAAGATCTTGATAATGTGTAAACAGACAAGAAAAAAGAGAGAAACAGAAAATTAAAGGGTGGAAATACAGATACTGACCTGGAGGAGATGGACGAGACTTGGGAAAGCTTTGAAATGCTTGTTTGGGGCTTGAGAGGTGAAGTGAGAGCGGAGGGAACGCGCGTTTTAATACTCTTTTTGTTTTTCGTCGAAGCGGGAATTATTTTCGGATCCGGTACCACGTTTCATGTTTGAATGTGGATCATCAAAAGAGAGCACGTGTCTCCACGTGGAATTTGCTTCTTCTTTTTTTCTTTTTCTTATTTCTTCACTTATTACATTTTCTCTTAAAAATTATAGAGGATCTTGATTTTTTTTTATTAAGGAGTATATAATTAACGTTTTAAATGTTTCACGGCTATTTTATTATCTCATTATGATACTGACATTAATGATGAAAATTAAATGTTGTATAATGGAATATCATTTATTATTTTGTCATTCATATAAAAGAGTCAAAAAAAAAAAAATTGAAATTATATTTGGCAGAAAACCTTTTACATAACTATTATTGTCCTCAAACTAACATTGTCTCAAAAGAAATTGATAGTATTCAGTTAGTGTTTTTTAGATGGATCAAATTGTCATTTTAATTATTTTGGACAATTTTACTCTTCTAAATTATACTAACTTACTCATGTCTAAAAACATTGTTCCACTAAAAGTTATAAGGATTGAGCTATCTAACCTCTTTAGTTCACTCAGTGTCCTGTGTTGCTATTGCTGTAAAATTAACAATTTTATAAGTGAAAGTGCAAATTTACGGTTTAGTAAATAAAAGTCCAAACAAACTGGTGTGTAACGTGAGCCCTCTCTGTTTCGATAAAATAATCCACATTATCATAAAAACACATTAAGCAATATGAATTCAACTCCAATTTTATCCATAATTCTCCTCCTATATCCAACACTTCTTCCCCCCTTTTTGTCGCGAATGGCAAAGGGACACAAAAACATAGAAAAATGCTATATGCCAAAATGCATACATATGGAATGATTAATGCATATAATATGAAACGAGTAGAATGCAATCCCAAGAACCATGAAACATATGGAAGATGATGGAAGATGCAAGCCAAAATACATTTGTGAAAATCATGAAATTGAATTCAAACCTTTTTATTCACAATATGTACCAAATGAATAAACATAATCATTTGATGAATTAAACAACACACGAACACAATGGACTTGAAAATTTGAATTCTTTAAACCATGAAATGTGTCGTGTGTGTGACATGTTTCACAACCAAGTTTAAGACATTAAATTCGTGAAAGGGTAATGTTTTGACATGAAACTTCACATGTGAACTAAGGTTTTTAGCAACTTAAACAACAATTAGGAAACAACTCATATGAGATTTATCTGCTCAACTAAAGTTTGAGTTAACTATCTACTAGAACATGTAAATTCTAAATTGCTTGCAAGACATGAGAGCACAATCTTGAAGATGTCGTGTTCATGGATAAGGTTGTCAATTGTTTAGTTAAAGAGGGGGCGGTCAAGGAATGGGAGGAGAGTCATATTATAAAATACACCAGCTTGATTGGATAGACTCAGAAAAGCTGATCCAAAAAAGAAGCTTCCGACAACCTTGAAAGGCGCGCCAAAAAAGAAAATTAACTGCCAAGATCCTGACCAATAGAGCCGTGACACGTAATCGCTAGTCTATATGAAGAACAGGGAAAGAGAAACCTGTACTCAATCCTCCATTCCGATTTCCCACAAGACCAACAACCATTTCTCTCAACTCAACCAAAATGGAACCCACGGATCTAAATCCTAATCGGACGGACGATGACGAATCTCATCCAACGGCCCGGAGAATCCAACGGCTCTCCTTGCATCTCACTCCAGTGCCGCGCCCGCTCGACCGAACCCACCCGGAGCTCCAGGCGCTGACGTGTGCCTCCAGGGCGGCGAAGCTGGAGGTGGACACCAAATCCTTGATAGTTTGCATGAGAGGGAAGCACAGGGATGTCCAGGAAAAGGTGTTCGAGTTCTTCAATTCTCGGCCGGAGCTTCAGACCCCGGTGGAGATCTCCAAGGACGACCACCGCGAGCTCTGCATGAGGCAGCTTGTTGCGCTGGTTAGGGAGGCCGGGATTAAGCCCTTCAGGTACGTGGCTGAGGACCCGGCTAAGTACTTTGCCATCTTAGAGGCCGTGGGAAGCGTGGATATGTCGCTTGGGATCAAGATGGGGGTACAGTACAGGTGATTATTGCTCTCTCGTCGCTTTCGGTGTGTTTTCTCTCCTGGATTTTGGATTTTTTACTGTTTTGTGAATTTGGTTGGGATTTAGGACTTTTTCTACATGGGTTTGGTGTAGTTTGGTGAGTTAATTACCATGCTTTTTGTCTTTACTAGTTTGGTGGCTTCTCTTGTCTTACATGGGGCATTTTACGCTTTTAAGATTTCTCAATTACTTGTAAAAAAACAAAAGAATTCATAAATGTATATAAAAGTTACATGTCATAAGTCATAAAGCTATCTAATAAAAGAGTATAAGAGTAGAAATATGTGACATGAAAGGTGAGAAACTATATATTTGACAGGGCTAGAGTATCTAAAGTAATATTTTTGTAAGCGTTTTAAAAAAGGTTTGGGTTGCCGAAGACCCCTCAAGGTTAGTTCTAGGTCCGCCCCTGGTTGGAATGATATTGTTTGAGCTGATATTGGATATTTTGGATAGAGAAGCACCTAAATTGGCTTAAAGAGAGTGGATTACAATGAGATTTTCATCTTGAATACATATGGTGTGCAAACAAGTTTAAGGGACTGAACAATGCCATATCCAATATGTGAGTCTTATAAAAGCTTATTTTCCCTATTTTAACTGCACAAGGAAAACATCATTGGCTGTCATTATCTTGAAGGGTACATGAATCTAGCATACTGTATGCACTGTCCAAGATAAGAATCTGTTAACCCTGTTACTTTATGAGGCATTTCTAGTTGGATAAATTGGATGTCCTTAAAAATCAGCAGGCTAATAGATATTCATGATCAACTTCCTTTCATAGTACTATCACCAGGGAATTGTTCAAATTTGAACTGATGACACTCTGTACATGAAAAAAAGAAGAAAATAGAAAAATTTTATGGGGTGGCTTGAAGCTCGTATGTTAAAAGTTTTAGATCGATTCTAAAGTGGTTGCATACCTTGAAATTACTGGCTAGAGACCTCACCTTGGTTTCTATAGTGGGTAATACTCTACCTACTAACTTTATCTTTGTAGTGTTTAGCCTTTCTCTTCTTTTTAGCACCATAAAACATTCCTGAATTACCGTTTCTAATTGACATTATCATTGCTATTCCTTGCATTCAATTAATTAATGCTTGATGGTCCTATTATTGCTTGTTGTACTTATTTTCTTTTTTCCTTATAATGTGTCTGATCCTGTGTCTTTCTTTACCTTTGAGCCATCCATCTCAAGCCTCTATTACTTGTCCCTCTGTATTTCTTCTCATCATTTCGATCCTGAGCTTAGATGCATATATGTGTATACTTTGGCATGCCTCTTTTTTATCCTGTGTGCAAGATATTCACATATCCTTATCTAAGTGATGATGTATTTCTAGCCATCGATTTAACAATCGACCTACCTTAGTTGTATCAAAGTTCTTTGTGCTTATTATATGGCGATGAAGTGAATGTCAACCCTTACGGTCTAAACATCTCTGCACATTCCCTAGATTGCCGATACTCAACTTCAATCTTAAGAAATCTCATCTGCTAGGTATCTTTAGTTTGGGATGTCTAACCATCAAATATGCTCATACCGGCAATAGTTTCTAAATTTGTGTCCCCAGGCGTGGAACTAGAATTTTAGGTGTGGAGGCAAAATTAAAAAAAAAAAAAAAAAAAAAAAAAAAAAAAAGAAAAGAAAAAACCAGACGGGTAAAAATTTGATTTTCAAAGAATTAAGGGGTATTTAAAAAAAATGGGGGAACATGCCCCCCAAGCCTCTCAGTAGTTCCGCCTGTGTGTGCCCTTAATCAATGTCACCATATTTGCCTAATAGTGCATTCCACAAATCTGACTCTAGTTTTGTCCTTGCTTCCTTTATATTGAAGTATTACCATTTCTCATAAATTTTAAATTTCTACTTCTCTCCAAATTGAGAATGAACAGTATGACCATTGTAGTTGATTACTTCTGGTGAGAATCGACACTGGCTCTATGAAATTTTAGTTTGTTGCCATGATTTCTTCTGCACACAGATTAAATCTTGTGATTAATAGGTAGATTGACAATAACTCAGTTTTTTACATCATTTTGGATACTATATACGTGTAGATTAATATTTCTAAGGATTGTTGCCTAGCATTCAATATCTCATTGCACAACATTGCCAAAAAAGCTATGCTTAAGATATTTGCTAATACCATTCGCATGTAAAGAAAATTCTATATTTATATGTGAAATATATATATTCCTTTTGTGAGTTTGTGATTTTAGGAAAAGTTTTTGAGCTTTTTTTTTGACAAACTTGATATGGCCACTCAATATGTCTATGAAATAATTTTTTTAAAGATTTAATATTCAAGTCTAATTTTTCTAATTTGACCCAATAGTTTTGTATATAGTCATTGTACAACTTAAAAGTAAGATTGATATTGAGGCAGGTTCCTTATCTGCTACACAAAAAAGATCAGTGTTAGGAATTTTACCATCTGCAAATGTCCCCTCTGTTGTGTTCATTGATTCTCATTTTGGACCATGCCCAATTCTTTAAGCTTCATATGGTTAAAATGCTACCAGCATCATATTACTCTCTCTCTCTCTCTTGGGTGTACAAGTCTTTTTCACAACAATGGACTTTCCTAACTCATACGTGGTGTAGAGATTCAAATGATGTAATTATGTGTTATGTACTTTAACAACAATCTTCACAGGACCAATTCTTTTCCAGTTATATTGTTTCTCGAAACATAAAAATTCTATGATGATCTCTCTCTCTCACTTTGTGGCAACATTTCCAATATTTAGCCACATTATCTTCATAATATATGTATTACAGTATGTGTTGACTTTTTATACTCCTGTTGCAGTCTTTGGGGAGGTACTGTGCTCAATTTAGGAACTAAGAAACACAAGGCTAAGTACTATGATGGTATTGACAATTTGGA
Source organism: Corylus avellana (assembly GCF_965113065.1). Taxonomy (NCBI): domain Eukaryota; kingdom Viridiplantae; phylum Streptophyta; class Magnoliopsida; order Fagales; family Betulaceae; genus Corylus; species Corylus avellana. The sequence goes on along the minus strand of NC_142500.1, from coordinate 16,321,109 downwards.
ATACCCAGGTTGTTTTGCTATGACAGAACTTCATCATGGTAAACTTTTCTGATTGTCTTTGATTTGTTTGTTCCCTGCTTTTGTGTTTTGGTTCCTACTAAGATGAAAAATGTATTGCTGTTGTGTCCTTAACATCTTCCTTCTGTAGTTGTGTAATTGCTTCTTGTTTTTTGTGGAAGAATTTGTTGTATCCCAGCTCAAATCCTTAACAACAAAAAACTTTGCAGTTTTTTGCTACTTTCATGGAAGCTTAAGTTGTGAATCTAAATATTGATGTGAAATTTGAGATTCAATGCTTCTTGTTTTTGTGGAACAATTTGTTGTATTCCAGCTCAAATCTTCAACAAAAAGCAACTTTACAGTTTTTGCTAATTTCATGTATGGTTAAGATGTGAATCTAAATATTAATGTGAAATGTGAAGTTTAATCTCAAGTTAATTAGATTTGCTTGCAGAACTGGTGTTTTTCAACATGCATGAGGCATTTTGTCTTCAAGAGAAAGCCTGATGACTTGAATGAATGTCTCCAGTGATTTAGAATGTCCAAGTAGATATGCCTAAGATAATGAAAATCTTTATGCAATGCAATCTAAGATTACCCTTCATTTTCACTTGATTGATATCAGAAAATGTATTCACTGTACATTTGTCTCACCATCTACCTCTTCCCTTCCCGGCGAATGGTTCTTATTGGATTCTTTTATTCATGTGTTTCAGTGTGTTTCTATTTCTCCTAAATGTTTCTTTGGTCTATACTCTTCATCATTATGCACATTTAAACTAAACTGTCTATTTTTTGTACTTAAAAGGTTCAAATGTTCAAGGCATCCAAACAGTTGCTACATTTGATCCAATCACAGATGAGTTTATAATTGACACCCCCAATGATGGGGCCATCAAATGGTGGATTGGTAATGCTGCAGTTCATGGCAAGTTTGCCAGTGTCTTTGCTAAGTTGATGGTGCCAACTCATGACACAAAAGGAGTTTCTGACATGGGAGTGCATGCCTTCATTGTCCCAATAAGGGATTTGAAGACCCACGAAACACTTCCAGGGATTGAAATTCATGATTGTGGCCACAAAATAGGCCTGAATGGAGTGGATAATGGAGCGTTGAGATTCTGTTCAGTAAGAATTCCTCGAGATAATCTTCTTAATCGTTTTGGAGATGTCGCCCGTGATGGGAAATATACAAGTAGCCTCCCATCCATAAATAAAAGATTTGCTGCAACACTAGGGGAACTTGTAGGTGGGAGGGTGGGCCTTGCATATTCTTCAGTTAGTGTCCTCAAGGTAGCTGCTACAATTGCCATCCGATATTCTTTATTGCGCCAGCAGTTTGGGCCTCCTAAGCAACCTGAAGTCAGTATTCTTGATTACCAGTCCCAACAGCACAAGCTCATGCCAATGCTGGCTTCGACTTATGCATTCCACTTTGCCACTCTGCATTTGGTGGAGACATATTCAGAGATGAAGAAGTCTCATGATGAACAATTAGTTGGAGATGTCCACGCACTTTCGGCAGGCCTCAAGGCTTATGTGACATCTTATACAGCAAAGTCACTGAGCATCTGCAGGGAAGCTTGTGGAGGTCATGGATATGCTGCTGTGAACCGATTTGGTAGCTTAAGAAATGATCATGACATTTTTCAGACATTTGAGGGGGACAACACAGTGCTGCTACAACAGGTTGCAAACAATCCCATTCTGTTATACACTTTGCTTAAGACTGCTAAACACCAATTGTCTTAAAAGTTTAAATTGGTAGGAAAAGTGAATGTCATCATCTAATTAATATTTTAAAACTCTCTCTCACGCGTGAGTTCAGACTTTCTCTTAACAAGTAAAACCAACATATAGAATGTTTTATTAAAATGGGAGGTAAGTTACAAAATCAGGCTTCAAACTCAAAGCCAAAATGCTTTGATACGATATTAAAATATAAAAATAAGATCGAATAAAAATGCAGAAGAATAGTTTGGAGAAGAGAGAAAGAAAAGAGAGGGCAGATTTTAAGCGGTTCAGCCTTAGAGGTCTACCTCCATTGTTATAATACCCAATAGGATTACATCTCTATTGAGCGACTTGATGAAATTGTATTATAATAGATCCTATTTATGGAGAACATAAGATAGGTGAGGTGTGCTAGATAACACACTACCTAATAAGGAAAATATTTATTTATTACATTAATATTTTGGTATGAGACATATATAGCAAGAGATCATGTGGTAAGTCCTCAGTTTTTTTCATCTTATAAAGCAAGAGCATCTAAATTGATGGTGCTATTTTCAAGAGGGGAAGGGATAGGAGTGGCTACACGATGGGTTTTTTTTTACTAGAATAGCTTTTTCCCTTCCCTATAGACCCACCCTGCCTTTCTTTGCTCCGAAGTGCAGTCAGGTGACTACACAGCACTGCTTCGAAGTGGGTTATGATGTATATGGCTCACAATAAAGTTGTGGCTACTTGGCCCCAGATTAGGTTTGCCAAGCCTGTGTGAACTCAATCTTACCATGTTTATTTCTCAACAAACCTGCCTGTAAAGTCAATTCCAGGTGATTTGCTTGATTGTTGCTCCTTTGCCATTCTGAGGCAATAAAGCCTCTGCTTCTAATGGATGAAATAATGCACAAAAAGGAAACTACTGTATGAACAGATTTTCTATGTGGAACAGGTTTTGAGAAATTTTGAAATAAATGGCATCATGGTGGTCAGTCCATTTTTTTTTTCTCTCTCGTATAAGTATCATATAATGTTAAAATGAAAGTTAAAGTAGATGACCACATCATACAGTTAACATATTCCAGGGCAAACTTTTTATGGCATTGCTCATAATCATACCTCATTTTCAGATTAGATTTTGGTATGGGTGTCATTCTGGGGCGTTGTTCCTCTGGATGCTAACATACATCATTATTTGGTATTGGGCTGAACATATATTCTGCATTAATTGTAAACCTTGATTCTCTCCTGCATAGAAGCTAGTTGAATCGTTCACTTGTGATGCAGGTAGCAGCTGATCTCTTGAAGCAATACAAGGAGAAGTTCCGTGGTGGAACACTTGCAGTTACATGGAACTACTTAAGAGAATCCATGAATACTTATCTGTCTCAGCCAAATCCAGTAACTGCTAGGTGGGAAAGTGAAGATCATTTGCGAGATCCTAAGTTCCAGTTGGATGCCTTCAGAGTGAGTTTTATCTTCGTTCTGTGATTTTCAAATTTGAATTGTTGTATGCAATAGGATCCCTATTTTTTTTATGGTTTATATAATTTTCTCATCGCAGTACCGAACATCTCGGTTGCTTCAAAGTGTTGCTGTGAGACTAAACAAGCACTCTAAAACTCTTGGAAGCTTTGGTGCTTGGAATAGATGCTTGAATCACCTTTTGACACTTGCCGAGTCCCATATTGAATCTGTCATTCTTGCAAAGTTGATTGAAAATGTAAAGAGGTACCTTCTAATCTGAGCCTCAAATATTCCTTAATTTTTTTTGCTTCTTGGTTATTGAGTTTTAATTTGGAGTGATTGGCAGCTGCCCTGATGCTAGTTCTCGAGCTGCTCTGAAACTTGTCTGTGATCTTTATGCCTTGGATCGAATCTGGAACGACATAGGAACCTACCGTAATGTTGACTATGTGGCACCAAACAAGGCTAAGGTATTCAAACATATAGACTAATAACTGAATGCTTGATATATTCTGCAAATACTATTGCAGTATGAGAAGATTTTGACCTGCGTAATTAGAAAGAGAAATTGTAACATCTTATACATGAGAAATGCTATACACATTCTCACCCCTACACTTCCCCTCCCATACCCCCCGACGTGACTTTTAAAATTTTCATTGGATCAAAATTCGATAGTAATCCATCTCAAATATAATGGTGATGTTAAAAGCCATGGCTGGAAGTGTGAGTATGAGTGAGAGTGTGTAGCATTACTCAACTCTCTCTTGAAGTACCTGAAAAAGAGGATGGACAGAGCATATTTTTGTTACATTGTTTGCATTTTTCATAAATAATTGACCAATGGATTTCTACTTTTGTAGGCAATCCACAAGCTCGCAGAATACTTGAGTTTCCAAGTGAGGAACATTGCAGGGGAACTTGTAGACGCATTTGATCTTCCTGATTATGTTACACGGGCCCCTATTGCCATGAAGTCAGAAGCTTACTCACAGTATACGCAATATGTGGGATTCTAATACCTAAATAAATCAAATAGCAGCACAACATGCACATGAAGGAATTGCTAATACACAAAAGGGGATGGAGAGGATTTATTAGTGTCTTTATTCCCTTATTTAGTTACTCATATGAAACTAAGAAAGCAAGTTGAATAGGTCAAGGGCGATGGTGCCCTTCAAACCCGGGTTGGCATTTCATGTGTTTGGAAAGAATAATATGTTGAAAGTTGAAACAGTACCTTATACACGATTGTGTGCACCATTTATCAATTACCAAATTTATTCAAAATGCAAATATTGCTTGGTCTTCTTGTATTGATAATGCTAGTAATATCAGTGTGTTTAGTAGAAAACTGGCTGAGGCACAATCCAGCTCACGAACTGGAAACAAATTTAATATCTTAACATAACCCCAGTGTGAAGAAGATATCTGAACCCTGTAAATCTGGGGTTTCACCTTAAGCCTCCCAAAAATTAACCACAGTAATATTCTCACAATACTCCCCACATTTTTTTTTTTTTTTTCTCAATAGCACTTTGCAATACTATGAAATGTACAAGTATCTCTATTCCAACCACGCCACAAACTGAGGTGCTTATAATAGATAATTACATAAACTTTATGTACTAGTTGGCCTGCCTTTCAAATATGTAATTCGGGCTGTTTCACAATTCTGTCTAACATCTTCATACATTTTCAACGAAGCCTCAGAAAACTTGTTCAGCCGATCAAGAACCTTTGTCAAACTTGTTTGTATGCTGCACAAATTTGAGGAAGAATCATCGTCCTTCTCATTATCTTTGCTCTCTGGTTCTCCAATTTCTGCATCAGCAGATTTCTGTTTATTCTGCAGCTGTTCCGCTTGTCGCTCCATCAACTGGCACACATCCAATAAAAATGTTTTGATTGCATTACTAAGCTCATCAGATGGCAAAGTTGTAAGCCCAGCTGACCAATCACGACAGAGAACAAATACAGGCGGGGCCCCAGCTCGACGAGGGGAGAATGGCCTTCTGCTCTTGGAGCGTTCTCGCGGTTGTAGAATGCAGTTTTGCAGCCAACCATTAAGAGCCTCCACGTACGATGTGAGACTGTTGATCCAATTAGCAAAACTTAAGCCAAAACATTCAATCTCATTCTGGAGTTGAGATATTATCTGCCTGCGGGTATCTCCTTGGGGAGTTCCTGCTGATGACCTTGAATGGTATGCCAATGAGATGGTGATGTATTGTGCGTGATGACATTCAAGCATAGCTTTCCACATCCTGGTCAATCTACATAGGTTCAAAGGTAAACACTTAGTCCAGATTCAGCAGATCTAAAGGATTCAAAAACATCAACAAGGCCAAGCTTCAATATCCGAAGTATTGGAAATAATGGAAGATAGAAAAAATAAAAAATAAATAATGGTTCTTACCCCTGGATTAATTCTACGAGTTGCGGTTGCAACTCTTCATCCCTAATTTTCTCAATTCGCTTAGATATTGAATCAACAGAGTGAATTGCCACCCTTATTTGCGAATGAAGATCCTTTGCAACTGCCCGGGTTTTGTCAATCACTGGACTGCTACAATCCTTTGCAAATTGGCGACGAAGCTGGTTGCACTTCCGATCGTACGCCTTCTTGATAGATTCACTGGCCTACCAAGAATCAAAAGGTGAACAAATCAGGGGGAGCAAGGTGTTGCATCATTTTATATGGTCTAACTTTAAAGACAGGCATCATTGATACTGATAAAGACAAATAAATAGCAAGATACAGATCTAACTGCTGAGTTACACAAGATGGTTTCTTAGTATCCTTGGAACTCCGGATTATACTCTGCAAGTAGATACTCATCTAGATCTGTCAAACACTCAAATGGGTAAGAAAGTGCTGATCAATTGGTTCTAGAGGTGTGGATTTTCCCATCGGAAGGTTAACAAATCCTCACAATATACACATTTCATACCCTATAACTTGATGCCAAAAGGTAGACAGCCAAAAGGTAGACAGATAATTTCTCCAGGACACCAAAACGCTCCTCCCTGCACCAGCCAACATCATCCACCCATCCATCCACCCATCCCCGCACGCCTTCTTCGGTGGGCACCACCACCCTATGCCGGCTCCACCCACCCACCCACCCCCTGGCCTGAGGCGCCAAAAAATTCCCTTGCCGCACTCCCTTCTCCTTTCACAACCACCCAACTGCCCTTGGGACTCTGCTCCCACATTGCCACCCCCACCTTGCAGCCTAGAACAACCTTCCCGTGCTGCACAATTCCCCTCGTTCGCAACCTCCAACTGGCCATGACTTTTTTTGTGTTTTTCTTGAGAAATAGGTGATTCAAAGTGCATGAAAATCAAATTGATGGCTGATGATCATGTGTAAATGATATTTCCAAGCAAACGCCTAAAAATGTTTTATATCATTTTTTGGGTTTCCACCAAACAATAGAAACAAAGTGGTTTTCCTCCAAAAGATTCTTGACCAAAAATGTTTTCCCTTGGAAAACATATTACCAAAAATGTGTAAATGATATTTCCAAGCAAACGCCTAAAAATGTTTTATATCATTTTTTGGGTTTCCACCAAACAATAGAAACAAAGTGGTTTTCCTCCAAAAGATTCGTGACCAAAAATGTTTTCCCTTAGAAAACATATTACGTCGAAATAACTGACCTATGTTGACCTCTATGCCAAAAGAAATCTTCTTCACAAACAAGTAAAATGCAACTCTTTTTGTCTAAATGGAAAAGGAAGCACCATGAATCATAAAAGAATAATCATCACTTAATGAAATGCTATTCCAGTAAGGATCTTTTGAATTTAACAGATTTTCAAACTAGCATTTATAGCACATGAAAATATAATCTATTAGAAGTTGACAGGCTATATAATACACTAGAATTTCTCAGATGTGTATCAAAAAAGGAAACAAGACATATATGCACCAAAATCAAGATTCTACATTGTAGTTAAAATCCAAAATGAACACAAAAGCAATTACACTTGAGAGGATTGGGAAGATCATATAGTTGATAGAGTGCTATGAACATGATTCAGATGAAATGTATATTTATGTCCCATGTCATGAAACTGTGACAAGTTTATTATAAAGGAGCCCCATAGCATGCAACATGATCTTAGATATTAAGAAGATGTTTCAATTTTTAAATGAATACAGTAGCTTCAAACAAGTACCTTTACTTCATCATAAAGTTTTCTCTCCCATGCATAAAGCCTGTCGAGGGTGGAGGAATGACTTCCTGCTATCATGCAGAACTCTTCAACAAAATCACTTCCGCTGTCATCGTTATCTTCTTTTGATGCTGTGGCAAGTGGATTCCTAGATGATGATGACCTTGAAGATGGTGTCCGCTTCCATGTAATAACCTTTGTTGCATTTTGTGAAGGTTCTAGAAATACACGGAAAGCCAATATTTAAGGCAAGAAAAAGCAGGAAACGTTGCATTAAATTGGTCCATGACAAAATTTGTACATCATTAAGCCTGAGAGTGGGTACAAACCTTCACTCAGATTACTGTACATTGCCCAGATTGTACCTTTATTAATTGCAATTAATTAATCCCAAAAACAAAAAATGCAGAACGGTCTATTGAAACATATCATTAACTTAAACAGTCTCTCAACTGTTTTTTGTACCATAGATACTTCTTGCCATTTCCTTTGAAGATGGCCCAGTCTACCCAATTTTTTCTAAGCTTCACTCACCGCTACCAAAAATTGGTTACCTAACAATGGACTTGCCTTAAATGCTTCGTGGATAGTCACTGAAACTATTGAGAGTGTAAATGTCCACGGCTAAACCCTAAAAGTACTGTTGAATTGTTAAGAAATTAGTGACTAATCATTGGTGTAAGATAAAAAGCTAGAACATACCATGAGTATCACGAGCAGTCTTCCAATGGCAGCAAACTAGATGGAAAGCCCCCAAAAGATCCAAAACAGATGAGTTCCCTGCAAGAAACGAGTTATTACTGAAAGCTGGCACAAGAATATCCAGTTACTATAAAAAATTTCAGCCGCAAAAGAATAAAGGGAATTTAGCATTTCAGGATCAATACACACTTGGTTGGTAATACAAAATTCTCTTATCAACAAAAATGACTACCTTCAGCATCAGAATATCCAACCCTGATTTTGTTTGCCTCGAGCATCCTGGAGACCTCCCTACCGGATTCAGAAGCTCGGAAGAAACGATGCTCAATATCCTTAATGCTCGAAAGAATATCTTTAGCTCTGTGGGTAATGAACTCTGAAGGATCCTCTCTTTCAGCAGATAAATCTTTCACCACCAGGGCTTTCTCCCTCTTTGAACTGGATTGTTCGAGAGCAACTTTACCCGTCAAAGTCTCAGCTAACTCATTACCATTACATTCCAACTCTAGCCGCCTCACTTTACCATCAATCGTTCGCTGAGAACCTTCAACTCCTCTTGAAGCATTTGAATGACCATGACGCTCTACTAATTGACTGTAGCTATTATTTCGAGTTGCTATCTTATTACTGGGGGTTTCACCAGCCTTTTGCTCTGATTGGGGCCTCCATCCATTCATATCATCCAAATTCACATCCAAATCATCGTGCCCCACAAACCTAAAGCTCTCACTGTCATCAATGGGATCAAAGAAATCCCAAGAACCTGACTCAAGAGGGTGTGGAGGTGGTGGTGGCATTGGAAATGCCATTGATTCCCCATCCACATAACTATTACCAACACTTGGGTTGAACGTAACAGTCACAGCAGCAGTACCCCCTGACCTCATATATCTCAAAGTCGCCACCGGCGGCGAAAGGGGGCTCTCGTTGTGCAATGGTGAGTCAGAAACGTCGACAGCATTTGACGGAGACGGAGACGGGTATGATGAATGCGATGGCGTCTTATCTGAGATCGATAGAGACGACTCTATCAAGACCTCGGCCTCGGCGTACCGCCGAAGAGCACTGCCGATGTCTCTAAGGGATTGGATGTAAGATACATGAGCAGCTGCTAGAGCGTACCTTGAATCAATGGCCTGCTGGATGAATCTCTTCCGTTCTCTACAGAGACGGAGAGCTTCATTTTTCTCGGTTTTGGAGTTCGCACATCCCATTTTCACCAAAATTTTGGGGACCCAAGTCACAAAACTAAATTCATTTTCGCAGAATCCAAACACAATCCCACAAAATAACCAAAGACCCACATCAACAATATAACCAAAAGCCTAAAAGATTCAAGTTTTCAGTGAATATCAAGCAACCTAGTCCATGAAATAGACCCCATTCCCAGAGTTTTCAAAGTGAACCTCTCAACAATACTGAAATCCTACTGTGAACAAAAAGCTAGTACTAAACTAGGAATTTGGACGCTGATTATGTTTTCAGAGTAAACAAACACAAAGTCCCTCAAAATGACCAAAAATACCACTAAACAAAAAATTGGACGACCCACTTCATGAAACAAATCCCAATTTGCAAGGCCTCCAAAGTAAAAATCTCAAAAACACTGAAAACCCACCTCAACTAGACTTTCAAAACAAAAGAAAAAAGGAAATAGAAGAAAATGCAAAAGTAGAGAACCCTTATTTTCTACAAACCCTAACCTTTTCGTCTTGAACAGAGGAAAACAGAGCAACCTTTCCCAAGTCCCAAAATGCAAATGGCTTCTGCAAGAAGCGAGAAATCCACTAGGCGAACAAGCTCGGTTCAGAGGAAAGGGACAAGACCCAGATGGTGAAATGAGAAGGAAACGGTAGGACTTTGTTTCACACTCTACTCGGAGGCAAAAACAGAGGACTAGTTGTTTTCATGAATGACAGAGAAGCAGGGGAAACGATAGAAGTAGTTGTGGGGAAAGGGTCATAAAATCGAAGCCATTAACGGAAACCTGATTAGACTGAAAGCCATTTATTGGAAAACCTGAGCGTCTCAGACTCCTTTTCGTGCGTCTGAGTCCAAGATTTTCCGGAGATGGTTATGATGATGAAAATATTACTAAAGAAAAGCAAAATGTAGAAAAAGCAGAGAGAGAGAGAGAGGAATCTGGTACAGCTACAGTTAATGCTACAGAGTAGGAGCCTCGAGATGTGTGTCTCCTATATGAACCAACCATTCATGCATTGCAGTCCAGTCCATGTAACCAGAAAGTAATTAAATTGAGAAAAGGAAAAAAAAAAACAGAGGAATGCTGATTTTTTTTGTTCTCTCTAGAAAACCAAAAATCTTTTTTCTTGGTGGTGGGTTACACCTACAGGACAGAGACCGATGGAGGTTGGAGAGCTTGAAAAACCAGAGAGAAAAAACTTTCCTTTTTACAGAGCACAAAGAGTGCGAGTGTCAGAAACAATACCACCTCTTTTTATTGGAAAATGCGTGTTTGGATGACAGGTTTACCCTTAGGTTTTCCCGAGGGACTCTCAAACGGCTCCTTAAAATCCGGTTTTTGGGATTATTGGATGCTCTTTTCCTCTCTGCACCCACACACAAAAAAAAAAAAAAAAAGGTTGAAAATATTGCCTATTATCTTCTGAGGAAACTGTGGGGGCCTTTTGAGTAAGTAGTGCCTGCTTTTTCCAGTATACAATACAATTTGCTGTGGTAATGGGACAGCAGCTGGAGTGGGAGGCCACATATTGATTTTTTTGATTAAGATGGTCATGGCCCTACTGAGTACTGACTCACTGAATATTCTTTTCCTTTTTTTTCTTTCTTTTCTTTTATTTATTTTGAAGTTTTGATGAGCCACTGATTGAATCTTCGAGTATAATGCATGTTGATCTTGGGAAAGAGGCTCTAAAATACTGAAAAGTGGGTATTTAATGGGCATGGAATCTCGGGTAACAGAACATCAGTTTGTTAGTGGAGATTGCTTATCAGTGAGAGAGATCCTGATTACTTTAGCACCCAGGATATACAGATATGCTATACATTATTTTCTCAATCATTTTTCAATCATTTTTTTTTTTGGCAAATCTAGTAGATTTACTATTGATTTGTGAACTTATGTGAATCCTACAAAAATTCAATGGTAGATTCACTCATTCGTTATAAAGAGATAGTTAAAAGATGGTTGAGAGAATGATTTTTAACATTTCTCTAATATACAATAGGTTTTTTCACTTGGTTGGATTGAGGTAATTTTTAATTTTAATTTTTTTTTAAAAGTAATGTTACACGTCTTCCCACTTTTTATACTATTTTTTTACATTTATAAGTGACTTTTAAAATCATCATTAATGGTTGGATGATAATTTTAAAAGTCACATGTGAGTGTGGAGGACAAGAATTCTCTCCGGTTCAAATGAAGCGGAGGAGAATGAGTTGGTTATATTTATAAGGGTAGAATCGTCCTTTAACTTTTTTTTTAGAACAATTTTACCATTCAAATGAAACTAACTGGATCCAAATTTGAGTGTGAAGAAGTGAGTGTAAGAAAGTTGAAGTATATATGGCATTGGTAGAATATGCAATTTTTTCACAACTATGGAGTTTATTTTAAATAAATGTTCTGATTGAAGCACATAAAAATAAAAAATAAAATAAAAGAAGTTGAGGCGGCCGGAAGTGGTATCATCACCCTTTACTCTTTTGAAAGGGTTCTCAGCCATTTTAAGTACTTTTTGAAGTGAACGACCACTCTCTCGAACGATGTGGGGATGGTCAACTACCCTAACCCCCCTCCCTATTATTTTGTTGTTGCCGATCAACCCTTACCCTTTTAAGGAAGGTAGTTAACCATTTAAAGCAATGGTCGACCACCTCATAGTTGGCTTTGGAGGTGGCTGACCACCCATTTAGGCTTTTTATTTTTTATGGAGTAGTCAACAGTTTTTTTTTTGGAGGTGATAAGGTTGGAGGTGGCTGCCAATTCCCTTAGGGTTGACGGTGGTCAGCTCGCTCCATTTACTCTTTTGAAATGGCCGATCACCTCAAAAGGAGTGGCCAAACACCTCATAGGAAAGTCGGACCGCCCCTTAGCTTCTTTTACTTTTTTGTTTTTTACATTTTTCAATGTTTATGTGGATCAATTGACCTGAAATTGAGGAAATTGTAGTAGACCAATATCTTGTTAGCAAACATGTTCAAGGCTTTGGCTTATTTTTCCTTGGATTACCAAGCTCATTAGGTCTCAGACTTTAAAAGATCTGGATTCATTGCTTTGTTTGTTCTTTTTCTAAACACAATAAACCTAGACCAACCCAACACACTATTTTTTTTTCTTTCAAAACTTGCATTTTATTGTTTATTTGCTTGATGTATTATTAGATATTGAACACGTTTTTATATTCTATAGTGATTGATATTTCATTTGAAAATAAATTGAAATATTAGTGTGAATGTTCATATGATTGAGTCCAAATACACAAAATTACTTATTTCATAATGTTTAAATAGTTCAATGAGGATCCAATGAGTAGTCTAAAATTAGATGGACCCTGATCCAAAAAGATCATTTGTCCTACTTCCAATGTAAAAAGGATTGGTTGATATTACTTTAGCTGTATTCCCCCCATCTTTTCATTAACATAAAATCCCTCACATTCTCGAGGTTTCTCGAGCAAAATAAGTAATGATGCCAGGGAAATCCTGACTCCTATTGTAATCACCCACTTAGAAATTGATATGAAGAACATGATATATATGCTCGCTTATGTTGTTGGATGTTGCATGTGTTTTTTTTTTTAATAAACAATATAAAATATAAAACACTTATAAATAAAATAAAAATTACTTTTATGTTTATGTCACGTCATAAAAGTTTTTCAATTTTTTTTTTATTAAAAAAAAAAAAAAAAAAAACTCATTTAAAAGACATTAAAAAACTCCCCCAACAAGAAAAGAAGAGAAAAATAATAATAATAATTAATAATAATAATAATAATAATAATAATAATAGTGATTAATGAGGCCTCTAACTTGGTTGCTGAATTTTGTACTTAACATTTGTTGGAGAAGGTTTTATGGCAAAACAAAAATTCATCAAAGATGTGGTAGTCTGATATTGGGACAGCTGTTTAGCAAAACTTGGGAGTGACATTTGATGCAATAAACAGAGCATTCTGGGATAGTCCTGTAACAAAATAATAATAATAATAATATGAATCTTTCATATATTTGAGAATAATGAAAATAGATAAATAAAGAATATTTTAAATGAAATAGTAATAATAATAATAATAAAAAGTGTATAGTTAAAATGCAAACCAAATGTATGTATTTAAAAATATTAGTTAAAATGGAAAAATACAAATTTTGGTTAAATATTTGGTGGGATGATATAAATGCTTGACATTTTATAGGAGTGTGATAGAGGCAGTTTGGTGTGTTTGTTGTGTGCATACTTGTAACACTCCTTAATTCATCTCCTTAATTATAAATATTAAGGAGATGAATTAAAAGTGAATAAATTTGGAGTAAAGTTCACCTTCTCTCACATACTTTCCTTTAATTATAAGTTGAGGGTGTGAGCCTGATTAGCTCACAAAAAACAAAAGCGTGATACCATGCATTGAAATTTCGAACCCAAGTTAACAGGTTTTGGGTCCCCTGAGCTTGAGTTGGATATATATGGTTTTCAAATGCTTAATAGACAATTTATCAAAATCATAAATGCTTGACATTTTATAGGAGTGTGATAGAGCCAGTTTGTTGTGTTTGTTGTGTATATACTTGTAACATTTGTGTCCTACTGAGAATATATAAAGAAAAATAATTGTTAATATGTTTAAGTGGACCCAAGCCCACAAATTTAGACTTTTAAACTAGAGTTGTGTTCAAATATGTATATTAATGTAGATCCGGCTTACATGTTGTTATTAAAATAACAGCATGTAATGCTGTAGTTTAAGCAACGATCAAGATTGAATCTCTCAAAATCTTTATTCATTTTTTCTCTCCTATTAAAAGTTTCTAAAAGTAAGTCAACTTTAAGATTTAATCTTAACCGTTGCTTACAATATAGCATACATGCTGTTATTAAAATAACAGCATTTTAATATTAGCATGTAAGTCAAATCCTATTAATGTAATCTTAGTAGAACTCTCTATTCCCACATTGCTTGTAGATAAAACCTTGGGCATATTTATAAGGAGTGAGCAACTCACTCTTATTGAATCAGTTTTATGAGATGAGTTAAGCCTACAAATTTTTTTATGGTATTAGAGCCAACCACAAGACGAATGTGGCTCACACTCCTTACCCCGTGACAAGGACCTAGCAAAATACTGGCTTGAACGTAAGATTACTTGTGGATAAGACCTTGGACATTTTTATAATTAAGAAGAGTGTGTAAGCTTTTCTTATTGTACCGATTTTATGAAATGAATTAAACCCACAAATTTCTTCACTCTCAAGCTAAATGGATGGGTTGATCGAGGAAAGTTCACCTTCTCTCACATACTTTCCTTTAATTATAAGTTGAGGGTGTGAGCCCGATTAGCTCACAGCCTCACACAAAACAAAAGCGTGATACCATGCATAGAAATTTCAGACCCGAGTTAACAGGTTTTGGTCCCCTGAGCTTGACTTGGATATATATGGTTTTCAATTAATGCTTAATAGACAATTTATCAAAACACCCCACTTCACTTTCTGTAGTATATATATGGTTACTACCACAATCTTGTCGAACACTATGAATATCATGAAATCATTGTGGGTTTAGATTGAATTATAGAATAACTATAGAATAAAAGAGGAATCATTTCAATCTATCAAAACAATATAAACCCAATTGCTACAAAAAAAAGTACAGAGAAAAAGGAAAAGAAAAAGAGAAGATGATGTCTTAAGAGCTAGTAAGGATGCAGGGATGAAAGTGAAACAGGCTATATATATCCACCCAAAAATATTAGGAAAACCAAAGGTTGATTAGCAAAGTTATCTATTCCCTAATTCTTTTTGGCTGCCTAAAGATGGAAGAAAGATTACTTTGGCTTATATCGTTTGCATTTCAAGGATATGATTAAAGATCAAATCCTGATTAGTGTGCTTCCTGCTTTGCCTTTTTCCTTTTTCTTTATTTTTTCTTTGGTTAAAGAGTACTATTGACAAGCAAAAGTGTTTGACGGGGCAGCAGGCCTTGCTAATCAGAGGTGCAGTTGCTTTTCCCTTTTTCTAAAAGATCCACACATTATCCAAACATTACTAATATGAAAACTCATTACAATATGATACCTTGATTCTCTAACCACCAATCAAAATGCATATTCCTGCTAAGAGCATGTGGGCAGGTTAAGATCTAGAACTTCTCATTCAATTATTGGGAAGGGATGTTAGTCACAACTATGATAATAAACCCAGATCAAAATCAATAGTAATATCTTCAAACTTTCATGAGAAAGCCTCTCCTAATGCCCTCCCTCTCTAGAGTAGTTTATAGTTGAGGAAGATAAATGTTACACACACTCTCGCTTATGCATTATTGAATTTTATATCTAACGGTGATTTTCATTGCTATATCAAAAAGTGTACACTTGAAAATATAGGAGTGAGAGTGTGAGTAGCATTTCTTGTTCGAGAAAACCTTTCTTTCCCTTATCTCCCCTTATGATCTCAAGGCTTCCTTGAAAGCCTCCCTCACTCCCAGTACCACTATTTACATACATTAGTAATAGCTTCAACTCTTACTGTAACACCAAAGTAAATTAGTCTCATACTAGGTACATAGGTAAATTAGTTGTATAGCGGATGGATGAATTGTGACGATGTTATATGGGTACAAAATGTCAAAATTAGTCTCAATTTTGTATTTAATTTAAATGAAAGTTCACTTAACCCCATGAACTTTTAGCACTTTTGTAATCATCCCCCTAAACTTTAAAAAATCTATTTAATGTATCAAACTCTAAAAAGTTTGCAATGTCACCCCTACCATTAAACTTTGGGATTAAATCATACATGGTAAAGTGAAATGTTCCTTATACCGTATTTAAAAATTATTGAATTTTGAAATAATCAAAATAAAAAAATAAAAATAAAACATAGAATCCACTGCTTGGTCGTGGGTCAACCTGATAGCAAATTGATTTTTTTTTTTTTTTTTTTTTTTTAAAAAAAAAGAAGAAGAAGAAGAAGAAGATATTTTGGCATCCTCTGTTAGAATTTAACAAAAAATTCTAATGCAGATGTGACTTTGCAACTTTTTTAAAGTTTAATATACTAAATTGAAAGTTCTAAAGTTTAGGGGGATAATTACAAAAGCGTTAAAAGTTTAAGGGAGTTAAGTAAATTTCTCCTTAATTTAATGATTTCAATCAAACAATAGAGAGAAATTTTAAACAAAGAAAAAAGGGGCCAACATCACATGCAATCATGGATTCATGGTTGAACGCTTTTATTTACTGATCAGCCGTGAACTCATAGTTCCACTTGTAAAATTGTTTAATTTTACATTTATAGCCGCGCATAGGATACAGAAGAACCTGACCCATAGATTTTTGGGTATAGAGGCTGAATATTTTGGGGCCCAAGCTAGACTTTTGTGAAGTATCACTCAGTTTTGGGCTAGGCAGCTATAATGCCTCTTTGAGTATAACAAACTATGCAAATGAGGAGAGAAAACTGAGAAAGAAGTTGCAGAAACTTTTCTTCATTTGCATTACTTGAACAATATTACAAGAGTACTCATTTACAAAGAAAGAAAGAGTAACTTGCTAACAGTTTTAGTAAAGAAACTATTTAACTAATCAACCAACTTAACAGAAATGCTCCAGCTCATTTACACGTGTATGTTAAACATTCTCCTAAATTAATGTACACGTGTTAAACAAGTTAGCTTAACCAACTAATCCAGTTACTCAACTTCGGCTAACTTGTAATTAATAGAGTATGTATAGAGGTATTTATAGGATTATATATATGAACAATATAATGTAATAGTTGTTGGATCAGGCCTTTGACTATCTCATCTGAAAATCAATTGGTGTCCAATGAGGGAAGTCAAATCCTTCTATGGCATTCGAAATCACACCCCACAAGGTATCTAAGAGTCGTCTAAGTGAGCAAAGTAGCGAGGCATTATTGAACGTCAACAATCCCTCCCTCAACATGACGCTTCCGCGACTCGAACCTATGATCCTGGCTCTGATACCATTTGTTAGATCAGGCCTATGACCATCTCATCTGAAAACCAATCGGAGTCCAGTGAGGGAAGTCAAATCCTTTTATGACATTCGAAATTGCACCCTGCAAGATATCTAAGAGCCGTCCAAGTGAGCAGAGTAGCGACATTGTTGAACCTCAACAATAGTGATTTTATGTAGGGGTGAAATTTAAAACCGCCTAACCGCTATAACCGTTAACTGCTAACCGCCTAAGCAGTTGCGGTTAGCGGTTAGTGGGTTTTGAAAATCTGCTAACCACTACCCGCTAACCGCTATAACTGTTAACCGCTAACCGCCTAACCGCCTAAGCGGTTGTGGTTAGCGGTTAGTGGGTTTTGAAAATCCGCTAACCGCTTTTTCTTTTATATATATATATATATATATATATATATATAAAATAAATAACAATAAGTCATGAGTTTATGAACTTATTTGTGTTTTATTTTATTTCTCTGTGTGAGTTTATGAACTTGTTTGTGAGTTTATGAACTTGTTTGAGTTTATGTATAAGACTACAAGTGAAGTGATGATTTTGGTGTAATTTTATTTGTATATTATATGATGTGTAGATTTGTAGAAGGTAGCCAACAAGATTTTGGTATATAGCAATTTTTAATGCTAAAATGGCCATGAAAAGGGAAAAAAAAGTTTAAAATGAGCAAAAAAAAAATGTTTAAAGTGAGCCCAAAACCGGCCCAAACCCGGTCCAAAGAAAAAAGCCCAAAAAAAGGCAAAAAAAAAAACGGTTATCCCAAAGCAATTAACCACTAACCCGGAGCGCGGTTAACTGCTACCCGGTTAGCGGAGGCGGTTGCGGTTAGCGGTTTTAGCCACTAACCGCTAACCGCAACCGCTATTTCACCGCTAATTTTATGTAAATAGAAATTATATTAAGTTGTGAATAAATAATGTTATATATGTTTCATTTAGTTTTCTAGTGATATCATTTTAGTCTTTAGTTAAGATAAGTTTCAAAAGAAATATATACAGCTAGAGCTAGCGTTACGTTATTAATGAAATAATAGTAGTAACACCACATGGATAAATATGTGAAAAAAGCATTTATTTAAGGCAAGGTGTTACAAACTCTCCTAAACAAGACTAATAGTCATAAACCCACATCTCTCAACATTACTAAAACAACATAATCCACCTAATCTCTCTTATCCTCCATGAAAACACCATCCTTTAGCCATTAATAAACCCAATTCTTGTGAATATATCACCTCTTATCCAAACCCCATTTGGCCAAGCCCCCACAGGTCAGACACAAATTGTCATGGACCAAAAAAGTACTAGTCATATCTATGCTCTACCCCCAAAACATTAGTCAATATTACAATACAATTAATTAATGTTACAATTAGAGCTCTATAGAATAATTAATATAGTCTAATTTTATCTAGTAAAAACCAAGATGGTATGTAACACCTATGCAACACCCCTTCGCAATTCACCCACTTTATTTAGAACTTAAAACTTTTCGTGATGTCAGAAAACTCTAACCAGATTACCCCTTAAACAAGCCTGATGCAAACTCCATAAAAAAAAAAAAACCAACAAGCTACTTCAAAGAGTTCCATTTGATTAATTTCCTTGCATACATATTCTAACTAGGCTTCATATTGAAGATGGTTGATCTTCATCCTTTCCATCCCTTCTAATTAACCCTACTACTTCTTACATCATCATCATTCTGCAAAACCTGCTTATATATATTAAGAATTTGGTTGCCTGCTGGAACAATCACGATACGCATATGTAACATATATATGCATGCATGTGTGTCCCACATGCAAAGCAACATGAAGCAAGAGCTGTCTCCTGCTCATGGCCTCCACTGCATCACCCAGGTGCCACAAGTACAATTTCCTCAAATTCCTCCATTCCCCAGCTCATCTCCTAAAACCCTCTCATTACATAACATCCAAACACAGAATTCACCTCGTTATTAGTAATTTGTCCTCAGCCCACTAAGCCCAGCCTTATTTTTCAAAACCGCCATTGAGCCTCAACAGTCAACACACATGCAATGCAATTGATATCTATCATCTGATGCACATAACTATTCCTCAATCATGGAGAAGTTCCTCGGAGAAATTGATCCTCAGCTTTTTGAAGATGATGATGAAGCAGAAAATATCAGCTACGATGAACTCAAGAAGCGTATGTGGAAGGATCGAATACGCTTGCAGAAACTCAAGGAAAAGCATAACAGAGAAGAGGCAGAGTCTTCGTCGTCGTCGTCAGCAAAGCAAGAGGCGTCTCGTCGGAAAAAGATGTCAAGGGCTCAAGATTCCATCCTCAAGTACATGGTGAAGATCATGGAAGTCTGTAAAGCTCAAGGCTTCGTTTATGGTATTGTTCCTGAGAAAGGAAAGCCTGTCACCGGCTCCTCCGACAGCTTACGCGAGTGGTGGAAAGAAAAAGTCCGGTTCGATCAGCAAGCTCCTCTTGCCATTTCTAAATACTTTCCAATTTTTGAGCAACTGGCGCCGTTTGATCCAATTTCCCATATCCATCTTCTTCATGATTTGCAAGATACTACTTTGGGATCTCTGCTTTCTGCACTCGTGCAACACTGTGTTCCTCCACAGAGGAGGTTTCCACTGGAGAAGGGGTTACCTCCTCCATGGTGGCCTGAGAAAGGCGTCTCTTTGGAGCATGAGCCGCCTCCTTATAGGAAGCCCCATGACCTCAAAAAGGCTTGGAAAGTGAGTGTCTTGGCTGCAGTCATCAAGCACATGTCTCCGAATATGGACAGGGTGAGAAGGCTGGTGAGGCGGTCCAAGTGTTTGCAAGACAAGATGACGGCTAAGGAGACTGCAACATGGTCTAAGGTTGTCGACCAAGAAGAAGCCCTGTTTCAACTCACTGAGAAAAGGCTCAAGATTAAAGAATATGAAGATGAAAAAGCAGAGGAAGAGGAAGCAGGGGCTAGTCTTATGAATAATAGAGGTGAGAAAAGGAAGTGTGTGTTCGATCAAGATGCCCCAGTGATTGAGATGAATGGCAAAGATTTGTATGATCGTCATCCCTCCATTGATACAAATTTGGGAAGTTTACGTGATTGGATAACTATGGAGCTAGCAAAGGCTGATCATAAGAAAAGCCAACTTGAGGGGTCTGTCAGTACTCCAATGGGAGATTATGCAAGCTTCTGGGGAGGAGGGATTGAAGATGGAGCATTTGAGATGCTAAGAGAAAACATTGGCTTGAATCTAAATCCATTACAGGACATCTTGCATGATCAACACTCAACTTCTGTTTGGGATATGGGATATGAATGAAGCAAATTAAGCTTACACAGAAAGTTGCTTGCTTTGCAGTTTTGCCTTTCATACAATTCCCCCCTTTTTTTTTCTTTCTTTTTTTTTTTTTTTTTAAGATTGTTAGCATCTCTATCAATCTATGTCGTGTAACCAAGCCTTATTACAATAATAGATGTAATGGCGTTAGTTCGATCCTACTTATTACAGACCATTTGTTCATCTTGTTTTGATTCTGTTAAGGAAGATTGGCTTGATTTAACTGTCATGACTAGGTGATTGTAATCTTTGATACTGTCGGGCCTGTGGACCCATACCCGGTCCATTAACTAACCAAAACTATGGACAGCTAAACAACTCTACACTGAACCTTCTCTAATATTCGTAGCAGAAAAATATCTGAAAAATATCTAATGACTGGGTTGTGGGGTGTAGGAAATATTCGAAGCAGAAAAATATCTAATGATAATATGACACGCCGCAAACGATTTATTAGGTAAAAAAATTTCTAATGATAATATAACACGTAGCAAACGATTTATTAGGTAAAAACTCCTTTCTTCAATCGTACTTGCTTTCATATTCTCTAAAATATTCTTTTTGATTTATACTGACATAAGCATTAGAACTATTCCCTACCAGCCTTCTCCAGCGAGTTCTTTCGCTAATTTCTTCAGTCCTTTCAAGTACTTCCTATTGTTACTTCAACATGCAGTTAACTGTTCTAAAAGATATGATCTGGAAATTGTTAAGTATGACTTGAATTAAAAGTCATGGTGGGACCCAATGTTTTGTCTCCTTCTTCAAGTAGGAGAGGTTTTTTGGTTCAACCGGTTTACTCCTTTTGGGTTTAGGAGACTTGTGTCCAAGTTTGATTTGGAGTCCTTCTCCTATGTGTAATTGGACTCCTTGTTTGATTTATAGTAGGAGTCCTAGACCAACATGTAAAAGGAGAGTTAAAGCTTCTATATAAGGAACAAAGCACAAGGTGAATTTGTGTGTGCCAAAAACGTGAAGCACCAAAGGGAGGAGAAAAAAGAGAGAATTTGAGAGAAGGAGGTACAAGGGCAGCAAGGGTGTTTTCTTCTTGGTGGTTTTTGGGGAGCCAAAAACAAGTGATTAGAAGAAAAAGGTGCTGCAGAGTGAGAAGAAAATAGAGATCAGCCGCCATCCGTTCCAGCAAAAGAAGAGTTTGTACATCTGTCTTTTGTATTCTATTTTGGGAATAATCTCTCTTGTGTGATAGTGAGATTTGGGTGTATTGGGGCTTTGGGATCTGAGTGATTTTCTCTCTACTATTTTTGTACTCCATCTTTTGATAGTGGATTTTCTCCGAGTCGTCTCCGCCAGTGGATGTAGGCTTGTTAAGCCGAACCACTTAAATCTGTGTGTCGTGTGTGATTGCCTAATCTTTGTTATTCCGCATTCTTCTTATTTTTCACATCTCACGGGTCTTGGGAAATAGGATTAATTTCCTAACAACTGGTATCAGAGCTGTTGGTTCAAGTGGGAGCGATGACAAGTGAAGAAGGAAAGATGGGAATCGAGAAGTTCGACGGCAAAGATTTTGGGTTTTGGAAGGTACAAATTGAAGATATTCTTTACGGGAAGGATCTTCATCAACCTCTTTTGGAAGAACAACCTGACGACATGGATGATAGCGAGTGGGCTCTGCTTGATCGTAAAGCCCTAGCAGTTATCAGGTTATCACTGTCAAAATCAGTTGCACACAACGTTGTAAAGGAGAAGACCGCAGCAGGTCTAATGAAGGCTTTGTCAAGCATGTATGAGAAGCCGTCGGCTAACAACAAGGTGCATCTGATGAAGAAATTGTTCAACCTAAAGATGGCGGAAGGGGCTTCGGTGGCACATCATCTCAATGAGTTCAACACTATCACAAATCAATTATCCTCGGTGGAAATTAATTTTGATGATGAGGTTCGCGCGTTGATCGTCTTGGCATCTTTGCCCAATAGCTGGGAAACAGTGAGGATGGCTGTGAGTAACTCTGTAGGAAAGAGTAAACTAAGCTATGAAGACGTCAGGGATTTGATTCTTAGTGAAGAGGTTCGCAGAAGAGATGCGGGTGAAGCCTCTTGTTCTGGTGCTGCTTTAAACCTCGAGACTCGGGGCAGAGGACAAGACAGAAACTCTGGTCAAGGCAGATCAAATTCCAAAAAAGGGAGAAGCAAATCTAGATTCAAACAACAACCTGAGTGTTGGAACTGTGGCAAGACTGGCCACTACAAGAAGAATTGCAGGGAACTGCGGAAGGAGACTGAGAACGATTATGCAAACGTAGTAACAGAAGAAGTATATGATGCCCTACTTCTTTCAGTTGACAGTCCCCTTGATTCTTGGGTCTTAGACTCAGGAGTATCTTTTCATACGACAGCGATCCGTGAAATTCTCGAGAACTATATTGGTGGAGATTTCGGGAAGGTGTATTTGGCTGATCGAACGGCGCTGGATGTTGTGGGCTTAGGCGATGTTCGCATTAGAGTTCACAATGACTCGGTATGGAAGTTGCAGAAGGTCAGGCATGCTCCGGAACTGAAAAAGAATCTGATTTCAGTGGGACAGCTTGATGAGGAAGGGCATTCTATTTATTTCCACGGTGGAAAGTGGAAGGTCAGCAAGGGAGCCATGATTTTGGCTAATGGTCATAAAACAAATACTCTCTATATGACCACGAACAGCAAGGATACAGATGCTGTTGTAGATACGACTGCTGACTCAAAACTATGGCACCTAAGGCTTGGGCACATGAGCGGGAAAGAGATGAAGGTACTTATGTCAAAAGGAAAACTACCGGGGTTAAAGTCAGTTGAGTCTGATTTGTGTGAAGGCTGCATCATAGGGAAGCAGAAGAAGGTGAGTTTCGCGGAAGTTGGCAAAGCACCTAAGCTTGGAAAGCTGGAGCTGGTACACACGGATTTGTGGGGTCCCGCACCAGTGGCATCTCTTGGAGGCTCGCGGTATTACATCACATTTATTGATGACTCAAGCATGAAGGTATGGGTTTATTTCTTGAAAAGTAAATCTGATGTATTTGAGACTTTTAAGAAATGGAAGGCCATGGTTGAGACTGAAACGGGCTTGAAGCTCAAGCGTTTGAGATCAGACAATGGAGGAGAATACGAAGATAGGGGGTTTAAACAGTTTTGTGCAGTGAATGAGATTAGAATGGAGAAAACTATCCCAGGAATGCTGCAGCAGAATGGCGTGGCTGAGTGCATGAATAGAACTCTCAATGAGCGTGCTAGGAGTATGAGGTTGCATGCTGGGTTACCAAAGACTTTCTGGGCTGATGCAGTAAGCACTGCTGCATATTTGATAAATAGGGGGTCTTCCGTTCCCCTAAGCCATAGACTACCGGAAGAAGTCTGGAGTGGAAAAGAGGCAAATCTTTCACATCTGAAAGTTTTTGGTTGTGCTTCGTATGTCCAAGTTGAGTCTGATGCTATGAGTAAACTAGATGGTAAATCTAGAAAGTGTTTCTTCATTGGATATGGAGATGAGGCCTTCGGTTATCGATTTTGGGATGATCAAAATCGAAGGATTATTAGAAGTCAGAATGTGACTTTTAATGAGTGTGCTATGTACAAGGATGAGTCAAGTGCAGAACCTGAAGTTACAGAGCATGAACCGAAGAAGTCTGAGTTTGTTAACTTAGATGAGCTTTCTGAAAGTACAGTGCAGAAAGAGAAACAATTCGTGGAGGTGGAGCTTGATAAACAGTGTTCACTCACGGATGAATGTGATGACAGAAAATCTTCAAGAAACTTACAGCACCGGGAAGAGTCTTATTCTTTAGCAAGAGGCAAAGAGAAACGTGATCGAAAAGCAACAAAGAGGTATGTCTTTGAGGATATGATTTCTTTTGCTCGAGCAGCTAGTAGTGGAGATCCATCGTCTGTTCAGAATGGTACGCTGAAAGAGGTAGAGTCACTACGGAATGGTAAAGCTTGTGAATCGGCAGAATTACTCAAGAGAAAGAAGGCTAAAGGGTGCAGATGGGTCTACAGGAAGAAAAAGTCATCGGAGAAAGCTGTACGGTCGACGGGGCTGATAGGGAGGCATGGTGTTATGTCTAAACCAAGTCCTATGCTCAAGTTCAAGAGGCACTTGGACTTGAGTGACACTTGTGGAGTGTGATTGCCCTTAGGGGCTGAGGCGGAGACAATCGGACGAGACACGTTTTGGTAGACTTGATGGGATTCAAGTCAAGGTGGAGATTGTTAAGTATGACTTGAATTAAAAGTCATGGTGGGACCCAATGTTTTGTCTCCTTCTTCAAGTAGGAGAGGTTTTTTGGTTCAACCGGTTTACTCCTTTTGGGTTTAGGAGACTTGTGTCCAAGTTTGATTTGGAGTCCTTCTCCTATGTGTAATTGGACTCCTTGTTTGATTTATAGTAGGAGTCCTAGACCAACATGTAAAAGGAGAGTTAAAGCTTCTATATAAGGAACAAAGCACAAGGTGAATTTGTGTGTGCCAAAAACGTGAAGCACCAAAGGGAGGAGAAAAAAGAGAGAATTTGAGAGAAGGAGGTACAAGGGCAGCAAGGGTGTTTTCTTCTTGGTGGTTTTTGGGGAGCCAAAAACAAGTGATTAGAAGAAAAAGGTGCTGCAGAGTGAGAAGAAAATAGAGATCAGCCGCCATCCGTTCCAGCAAAAGAAGAGTTTGTACATCTGTCTTTTGTATTCTATTTTGGGAATAATCTCTCTTGTGTGATAGTGAGATTTGGGTGTATTGGGGCTTTGGGATCTGAGTGATTTTCTCTCTACTATTTTTGTACTCCATCTTTTGATAGTGGATTTTCTCCGAGTCGTCTCCGCCAGTGGATGTAGGCTTGTTAAGCCGAACCACTTAAATCTGTGTGTCGTGTGTGATTGCCTAATCTTTGTTATTCCGCATTCTTCTTATTTTTCACATCTCACGGGTCTTGGGAAATAGGATTAATTTCCTAACAGAAATTTAGAACAGTTATGATCTGGAAATTCTAGTAAACTCTTAATTGTTCCAAAATATCTTGGAATATGATTTTATATTATGTATATATATTCAACCATGAGCAACAGAACAAAATTGTGGAGTTTTAACCATTCAACACCTTGTTTGTTCTTCTTCTCCATAGTGCTGACCTCATTTTCCGCAGCATATGCATATAGAAAGAAAATCTTTCCAAAGACCCTACTGAAAATTACGAAACATATATATATATATATATATATACACAAACAAAAATTGGACATGAATTTGGATTAGAACTCATATAAGCTGTGCCTTTTAGGTATGCAGTCTTCAAACTCAAGTCTTCGACCAGCGCAGGAATAACCCTTTCTCAACCTATTGTTTTTGTTCCTTTCTTCTACCTCCACTGAAAACACAGCACACACAGGCCTGTGATCCGAGAATCTTGATTCCCCACGTATATACAATAACTGCTCAATGCCATCTCCACGCCATAGTATCCTGTCGCACCTAATTAATAAAATTCAAGCTCCATTTAGAACTAAAATTTATGGCTTTTGATCATGTTGAAAAGAAAGAATATATATATATACATACCATGCAGGGGTGCGGCGTTTCTTCTTGGATTTGTTTGTTTCCCCGGCGTAAGAGTCTGAATTATGAGAGTACTTATAAGTGGGGGCAAATAATATCTGACCCTCATTAAATCCACTAAATACTCTCCCAGCTTCCCTCTCCATATTCAACTGCATGCAACCAAATAGTCAAAAGAAAAGTCAGCCAAGCAATACGTATGAATGAACAAAATTAAGGTATATATATATATATTGTTTGTTTTATTAGTTGAGGGCCTATATATATAAAGCAATTAAGTACAAACCTGATCTTTCTCCAGGAGGGTGTCCCAATCATTGTCCTCCAAGAAAACCCTCGTTTCCTCATAACTCAAAGCCACCCGATAATTCAAATCTCCAAGCCAAATTATTCGACTGCATTTTTAGTAGAACAATATTAACACAAATTGCATAAGACATAAGCAGAACTACGAAAGGGAAAATAATTTTTTAAAAAATAAAAAATAAATTTGATATACCCGGTATCCACCCGACAACCTTAAGTGGGAGCACCGACTTGGGTCGGGTTGCAAACCCAAACTGCGAACCCCAGTGAACTATCCCAATATTCTTATTTCTTGGCAAAGAATCAACTAATGCCTTTAAATAACAGTATTACACGAAGCTTGCAAGGTGGTCCTAGCAATTCAATGCCAGGAACATAACTCTCCGGCAAGTGACATCTGGCAAAAGACGTATTTTACTAGAGGATGTAAATCAAATGTGTCATATGCTTGGGTAGGGTTATGCCCAATCAGCATATGACACCGATAACTTAGGTCGTATGGGGAAAGAAAGCACTTCGTATAAGAAAGGAAAGAAGGCCACTCAGGTGTCCACAGCTTCATACCCTATCACTCTTTCGTTCGCATACTCTCTTAGCTATAACTCTCCTTGAGAAAAGTCATAGTTAATTTGAGAATTAGAGGTATTTCTCGTTGACACTGCCGACAAGTCTCTTTACATGCATTAGCGGTTTGAGGAGGGGGGATATTCGTCAGAACACTAGCAGCAAATAACCTATAACCAATTATCTTCCCTATATTTAGATAAAATTTTAAAAAAATCACAAAAACTCACCCACATGATCAGTTTCCCTAAATTTAATCAATACCCTTTGGTATTTACAGTGTTTCTCAATGTGTAAGGAACCACTTTTGATTCTATATACATTATTTTAATATAAACATTTTTTTTTTCATCTTTTTGTCTTTCATTGAAGATTGTGTTAGAATTTTGTGAAAAATGTGAGGGTAAGTAGGAAACTTTTATTTTGTAAA
The DNA here is from genome assembly GCF_965113065.1 of Corylus avellana. Taxonomy (NCBI): domain Eukaryota; kingdom Viridiplantae; phylum Streptophyta; class Magnoliopsida; order Fagales; family Betulaceae; genus Corylus; species Corylus avellana. The sequence continues at coordinate 16,293,686 of NC_142500.1, read as the reverse complement.
GAAATAATATTTTAATGGTATAAGGAAATACAAGGGAAGCTATTGTGAAATATATTTTGATAGGGAAGCAAAAAGTAGTTTTGTTTCCTAAACTTAAAGAAAATCGAAAGAAAGCTACTGCTATTGCTCTAAAGAGTCAATTGTTGCAATAGAGATGGTAAAAACTTACTCGTGATCAACTATTCTTTCTGGGGCTAGGTTAGCAGCAGGATTCTTGCAAATCTTATGGAATTGTGTGCTCTTCAGGATCTCAGCCACATCAGCATTCCTCTTCAGCTCATCACCCTCTTTCTCCCCAGAAGCCAAGTGACTGCACACAAAACAAAAGCTTGTTTGGTGCAATGACATGCTTATTGATATGCATCCCTGCAAATATGATATCGATCCCACATTAATAGACTAGAAAGGTAGCATCTTCAAACCGTGATATTGGTCAATACTTTATCATTCAAATTAAGCACCTCCCAGCTAATTATTTCAACATATGTACCTTGTTTCTAAGGCAACCCATTATTCCTCTTCCCACAGTGGAGACCCTTAGATGGCCAATATGTGGCACTAACTCCTTCCTAGCCCAAACAGACAGGAAAATCCCCACCATTTGCTTGCTTGATATAAGACAGTAACTCATCTGGCTGGGGGAGGGAGGTGAGGAAGGTATTTCTGCAGTTGAAAGCAATTCATCCACACAACTATACCGACTGATGTGAGAAGATCCTGAGTATAAATTACTATGGAGATCACTAAGCTTTCGTTGCCTCCTCCGGCTCTCTCGGGAGTGCAAGTCCACAGGGCAGTTGCAGCTCTTGAGCAGGCTACTATCTGCCCTCAAATTCCTGCTAAGTGCTTTGAGAGAAGGCTTGTGGAAGAAGTGAAGAGTGCTGCTTGGGGACTTGGATTCCTTCAAGATGTTGTTGTTTGAGATTTTGGAAACTGGCCCTAAATCAGAAGAGAAGATGGAGTCATGCTGTGGTTTATTTAGTGCTTGGCTTATAAGCCCCAGCCATTTTGCTGCAGGCTCATTGTCTTCAATCACTAGAACATTTCCAGCGCTTAGAGGAACAATTTCCTGAAACCTGATCACATAAAAAGAATCTTAGACAATATAATTAGTCAGTTGAGTAGAGTAATGATATTTAGTAGATATTCATATAACTGAAATAACACGGTAATGAAAATTAGCCTACGAAATGACTTAGTAAAAAGGAAAAATCAATAACTATTTTTCACTGATATATGATCATCTCAATTGTATAATAGTTTTACAGACGTCTACTAAATAACATTTTTCTAGTCGGTTACTTGATTAATTTAACATATGTAGAAGGCTAAAGAATGTGAATAAGTCTACTTTATCATACCCTAAGACATATATGTCTGGAGAGTCCTCCACCTGCAAAAAATCTTCGAGGTTGAGGCAATTGTTGGGCGTCTTTCCTCCCACATTCCATGTCGCCACGAATATCCTGCAACCCATCCACAATGTTCTCATCGGTAACGTCTCCGATCAAAACCAACTCTGACAAGAAACAAGAAGAACAACTCATACCGAAAATCTTGAAGTTCGGTTGCCGGCGCCATCGGCTCTTCAAAGGCAGAAAGGTTTAGGCCTTCGATCCTTGGACTTGTTTGTCTTTCTGAGAGAAGATAGAAATTAACACCATGCTAGCTAGTTTCACTTGTTCACAACTCCTAAAATCTAATATTTTTTGTTTTTTTAACATTTTTTCAAATGATAAGGCCTAAGTGTCAATATTACACATGAAAGCATTCATTGCGCCTATTATTTTCTTCCCTCTTCCCTAGAAATATCAGAAAACAACCAAAAACTCCATGTTGTTAGGTAAACTACCAAAATTATGGAGGAAGAGATAAGATCATAAGGAGATCTAGTCTTGTGATCGTTACATCCAATCGATATACATATAGTTGACCCACAAATTATTATGACCACATTGTAAGAGTTCAATAATGTCAAATCCCATATTAATTTTTTACAATATAATAATCAGGGTGCAACAAGGCGTGGAAAATAAGGGCTTATTGCACCTAACGCATGTACCTGAGAAACTCTTTCTGATGATGGGAGCCGCCTCCATGAAAGCTTTTCTCCTTGCTCCGATCTTCTTCTCCGAATCTGCCAATCAAAAAACAAGTAATAAATTAATAAATCAACGCAAAAAATAGATTCGATAAAAACCCTAAAATGGTAGCATATATATATAAAAGATATGCCCTAAAATTGAGAGAGAGACCAGGATCAAACCCATCACTATCTGATTTGAATACATCGTCATGTAATAAGCTTTCTCTCCCATTTCGCTTTGAACTGAAAATCTTTGGAATAATAGACTTTTGTCCAAAACATGAAAAAAGGAAACAAAATATAAGCACAGATTATATTTTCTCAATAAATCAATAATTAAGTTACATATACGTACTTCTTACCAAATACAAATAAAAAAGAAAGAGTAATAATTAATAATAATACCAAAAATATATATATAGAGAGAAAAGAGAAGAGAAGAAAGAAAAGAAAGACATACCCTTTTTTTCTTTTGGTTCTTGACAGAGTTGTCGGGGCTAGTGTCGTTGATGGTGCTATTAGTAGTAATGGTGGTGGTAGTGGTGGTGGTGGTGGTGGTGGTGGCTGTGGTGTTGGTCATGCCACCTGACGAAGAAGACGACATTCATACATTAATTAATTATTTGAATTCTTTTCTGGCTACAATCATAGATATAGAAAGACAAAAAATAGGTTCTGGGTTTGTTTTGTTCAAAAATTTTGTGAGCAATTTTTTTTTTTTTCTTTTTTTGGGATTTTTGTTTTTGTTTTTGGTTTTTTTTTTTTTAACGTTTTGTTGTCTCTTGTGTTCTGTTTCAAAGGAGGAGATTTTAGCGCCAAGGCTTTCGGAGGACATGGGATGATAGAGAGGCAAAACCGTTATAAGTCGCAGCTGACATCTAACCCAAAGCCAACGACCGACAACACATCCATCACCACATCAGTAACCCTACACGCTACATCTTTCTACCCTCCTCTCTAACCTAAAAAAAAACCGACCATTAAGAAAAAAAAGATGGCATAGATGCTATAAAGCCTAAAACTAATTAAGACATTCATATTGATAAGGTTCTGACTTTGGAACTTTCGGGTGGGAAAATCATATATTTTTCGTTCCTGTATACGTGGTTCGCTTTTGTGTCAAGCTCATCCGTGTTGTTTCAAAAATGAGAAATGTTACACTTAATCAATTTTCTTTCTTTAAAATTGATTCTTAAGTAACGTGCCTAGAAGGTTCTTAGGTTTTCTAACAGTCCAAATTGGTCGGACCATCCAATGGTTCGATCGACCCCATTAGACAGTGAAGTGGATTCATATTATAACTAGTGGTAAAGTCAAACAATTCATATTGTAGGGGCGCTGAACTAAAAATGTGATAAACATAATTTTAAATAAAATTTGAGTAATTCACACAATATATGCATATCTATAAAAGTTCATAAATATATGCTTAAATTGATATATTAGAAATGTAACATGTCCGCACTATATCAAAAAGACATAAATATAAAAAAAAAAAATGTCTAGAACTGCACTTTACGGTCTCTTAAAAGTACAAAATCATTAAGTATCGAATCTAAATCGAAGCTCTCAGCAATTTCCATTTCAATATAGAGAACTAAACTATTTGCAAGAAAATCATCCTCCATTTTGTTGCGAAGTTGTGTTTTAACAATTTTCATTGCTGAAAATGCTCGTTCGGTAATTGATGTAGACAACAAAATAAGCAATCATACGAATATTAAAGTTTATTCAATCATTCAAATTAATAGTGAAATTAAATTAATGTTCAATCAAAATTTATACGGATATTAGCAATCATTCAAATTAATGTTCTTGAAACTATTTTTGCCATAACTGATCCAAACCAAAAGTAATTCAATAAATTATAACTGGTATAAGAAAATATATTCAAACACCATCTAAAATCAAAAAGTCACTTCAATCAATAACTCCAACTACATCGATGCTTATAAATTTGTTTAATCTCACAAAAATTGTTATAAATCACCAAATCGATTATCTAAAAAAAATATGTAGAAAAAAAATAGAGAGAGCAGACGTTTTCTACATATATATTTGCTTTCCTTTTTTTTTTTTCTTTTTTTAAATTTTTTGGGGTGCTATGGGTAGGAAAAAAGTTTTTTTCTTTTTTCTAAAAAAAAAAAAAAAAAAAAATCTGTGGAGGTGTCACGGCACTCCCAAAGACCAACGTGGCTTCGCCACTAATCGTAACCAGTCAAATAATGACACATCAAAAGGTCAGATGGTGGTAGCTAACAGTTATGGTCTCTAACAGCTAACTGGATCGCTTTAGGTGGTTAGCAGCTTTGAGTAACCGCACTGCTTGTCTAGGGCGGACAGTTACCAACCGTCCTCACCACTGATTAGCGAGTATTTATGCACCACGGTAACCGCCTATCAGGTATGGGCCTTTTGGACATATTTTGGTGTTTTGAGCCTTTTTTTAGTTTCCTTTTAGGGCATATTTTAGACATGTTCAAAATATTTTGAGCATGTGAATGAAACCATGTATATATATATATATATATATATAAAGGGTAGGCAGAGGCAGTTATAATTAACGTCCTCTACCTTCCCTACCACTGCTAACCGCATTGAGCTACGTGTTAGTTGAAAAAGCCAAACGCCCGAGTGAGCTGTTAGCTTTTTCCGACTAACCACGTAGCGCGATGCATGGTTAATAATCACTTGTTTGTATAATATGATCATTGACAAGTCAGGATGCCTGCAGGCCACACAAGCACTTTGTCACCTTCGCTTTCAAACTCATGCCAACACCTTCGCTTTCAAACTCAAGTGAAACCCAAACATTTCAGGAAATGGTAACATTCCAACCCTATAGTAATTGGATTACGAAACTATACAATTTATTTGAAATTGTAGATCCTAAAACCATTGAATTGGGTTGTTCCTTGCATCGAATGATTTAGAAAATTCTACCTATTAAAAATATGGCATGTTATTGAGGTAGTCGAATATAATTTATTTCCCAAAAGATTTCTTCACTTTTAAAGAGACATTCTTTTCAAAAGACCAAAAAATAGCTTTTGGCTCAAAGCTGTTATGTAACATAGAGAGTAAGAACTTGATGAAAATATACTCAATTCTCATTGGTAACATGCCACTTTTTTAATAGATGACAATCTTGAAACTGTTTGATGCAAAAAGACCTGAATTTTGTAATTTTAGAATTTACAAAAATTTATGCATGTAGCACGTATCGTGAGAATAGATGTGAGTAGTTGATGAATTTTCTAAAGTTCATGATGAATATGTGTTAGTGACCAATGGTCATAAGCTAAACTTCACCAAAAGGTAAAAACAAATCAATAGCTTGTAAAAATTGAAATGACTAACGGTCAAAAGAATATATGGCTTGTGAAAATTTTCAATGATCAAACGCGCGGTAAAAAAATATTGTTTGTAACATTTACACTACAATATTAATAGCACATATAAAGTTTGTTTCTAAGAGAGATTCATGTAGAAGAAGGTCAGAGGTTTTGGAACGATTGCAATGAAAATTAAGTGAACGTGTTGTTTGTTGGGATGATCGCAAGTTGAGTCTATGATTACAAAGGTTTAATAAGTTAAGTAGTTTAGATTTAGGTAATTATCACTATGGTGTTTGGCTTTTACGTTGATCACGGTTTCTAATCTAATTTTTTAATCTTAGTGTTTTTTTTTTTTTTTAAAAAAAAAGGCACTAAAGTTTTTTCCTTTTCTTTTCTTAATCAAGTATTAGGCAGCATTCCCCGACACATGAAGCTACAATTAATTTCAAAAGGCCACAATTAAGTGACCAAGTTACATCAACTAATGAATTAAAGAGACACACATAGCACAATCATTTAGAACAATGACAAGTAAAAATAGAGCATATATAGATATAACCCAAATCACAACTAATTAATAGCCAAATTAAACGAAGTAATTAAACACAATTAGGCCCTTCAATTACTGATCATCACTTTCCAAGTACTTCTTGAGCAGTTGGGTGCACCCAGACAAAGGCTGATCTTTCAGGAACCCCATGGCATTTGCAAAACGCTGGTCGTTGAGGCATCCGTTGTTGCGGGTGAGCACGACAGTGGCACGGTCACGTCCCGGGTCGGTTGATTTGCAGTCAGCAATGGGGCTGCTAACGAGAACCGACTGGCACATTTGGTCCTCGTGGTCATCTTCCACCAAGATGTTGTATGTTCCTTTTGAGTCTGTCTCTCCTTCAACGCTGTACATCAGCTTCATACTGTTCCTATCTTTGCACTCAATTCTAACCCTTGCACCTGACAACCATCATCATCATAATAATTAACCAACGATTATAAATTTAATTAATATACATTAAATGTGATCATAGAGAGTATATATATATGTTAAAGTATACAAAAATATAAAGAAAAAAAGCAAGAAAAAAATATACAGATTAAGGTGGTTCAGCCTATGACCTACGTCCACATGTTAAAGCCTTTTCTTGGCTACATCTTTCCTTCACTTGATCAAAATTGTACAATAAAATGAGATATTTATAGTTAAATGAGGCCAATACAATAAATACATAATTAATATGTAACATATGAGAATCAAGAAAGTTATATTAATTTTATTCAAAACAACTATTATACATGTCTTTAGATGTTTCAATATGTGTTACCGGGAATGTAAGTGGTGGCGGAGGTCTCAAACCCGCAGCGGCAAGTGTCGCAGTAGACGCGTCCTCTGACGCGGAAGGGGTTCCCCTGTGGGTGCGCGGAAACAAGCGCTGCTGGGAGGACGAGACACAGTGCCATTGCCAACAACAAAAACAGACTGCTACAACTTCTCGCCATGGCTTCAGCCAAAAGAAAACACTCCTCACTAGCAAATGATGGTGAAGATGAAGAATTAGGTAGAGAGGGATATTATAGTGAAGGGGTAGGGAGGAACTGGTGCTTAAGATATATCTAGTGGTGGTAGATCCATCACATGCCAGCAATTGAAACAAAGCGGGTCTTTCGGGCTTGGCTTTGTTTCTCTACATTTTTCTCATCAATTCCTTGTCGGTGCCATGCATACTTCCTTTTTATTAAAAACATGCAACTCAATAAAAAATAAATAAATACACCTTTTTTTTTTTTTAAAATGAAATAACTATATGAACTACAAATCTTAATTAACTAAGATAAAGCAAGAGAAAATAAAATAAAAAGTAATGTTATTTAGTAGACTGTCTTTGTTTTTTACAAAATTTGATTTTAAGGTTGATTTTTACTCTCACATCATCGAGTTATATAGAAATAGCATTTACTCTAAAATAAAACTCTACCCATAGCTAAGATTTAGAGTGTACGTAGCTGATTCTACATGAATAGTTGTGTATGTTCATCAATTGTTTTCGAGAATTCGAAATTAATATCACTATTAGAAATTTTTGTTAGAAAATATATTTCCTATATTAAAAGGAAATGAAATATATTAAAATGATATTGTACGGTACTTATCTTCTATAAGAGTGATTGTAATCAGGTTTGATGGTAATCGAATCAATCAGATTTGGTTACTATACATATTTATCTCAATTTTCCTATAAATATGAGTCTTTGTATTGTAATATTATCAAGGAATAAGAGTATAATGTAGCATTTGGACTTTAAAAATGGACATAGGTCAGTAACCGAACTACATAAAATCTTTATGTCTCTTTTATTTTAATTCCGCTATTTTATATTTCTATTAGCTTTATGAATTTCTTCAGTTTTACCTTAAGAATTTGACATTATTCTAAAATATATAATAGTATATCCGTGCATGCTAGACTCTTGGGGATCTTTAAATGACATTGGCATATATTACCATCGTATACCATTTTCTTTTTCTTGCCTTCTGGATATAGATAAGAGTTGCATTTCTTTCAGAAGATTGAAGATCAATAAGTGAACATAATTAACTTTAAAGCACAACGCAGGAGATAGAGATCTTCCCAGAAAAAGAAAACTGATAAAAAATAATTAAGAATTCCCCAATCACCATTGTAATTTGGCCGTCCATTTTGTATTTAGTCAATGGGTTGCCAAGATACTTATGCTTGCATGTGCAGAAGCTAGCTTGACGGATGAGGAATATGAGAAAGATCTATTCCTGAGATGATCCATGGACAACAAAGCAGAAGTTGACTCAATTTAAGATTACCAAAAATTATAAGAGGCTTTTAATGCATGGTGTGGATCTCAAGGACAAACTCATGGAATCCAGCACAAATATTTACAGGGAAGCTAAGCATGTGACTCTTGCTGCTAACTATTCCAATTTCCAGGGTCAGAAGCCTCAAGCCATTATATAATTTTTTTGGGTAATTTCTGTTGGAATATTTTATTAATGTTTTCCTTAATAAGATATTTCTCTTTCTTGGTCACTACTCATTGTCTCTTTATAAATAGTATACAGAGTTATGTAATATTATTTGAGACCGTAAATATAGAAAATGTAGCCCATACGTCTCTCTCCGCTTCCGCTCTCCTTTCTTTCTCTTTCATATTTTATTATTATATATATTTCTACATCATCCATGGCCCTTCCCCTCCAAAACAGATTAAGGATCTACTTAATTACCTTTTTAAATTGTTTGCAATTTGTACAGGTAATATGAGAGAGCTGTTATAAAATCGCATGTTCGGGTAGGTGGTGTTAAAATATTAATTAAATGATTACATTCATATTTTCTTATCAGCTTAAGCTTTTTGGACAAATTGTAATTTAACGTGGTATCAGAGCGGAGGTCCTGAGTTCGAACCTTGTTTCCGTCAATTCACTTCAATTTCAATTAAATATTCCTACGTGTTGAGTCTTACTTATTAAAATTGGAGATTGAGCCTGCACATGAAAACAAGTGTTAAAGTATTAATTAAATTATTAAATTCATTCCACTCTCGTGATCCTCTTCATTTTTGGCATTTCATTTGAAATTGAGAAAAGCCATTTAAGCAAAATGGTGGAATCAAATTGTCTAACCTTTTAAAGTTGAGGACAATTTTATCCTAATTTTATCACCATTTTACCTAGAGTAGTATTTGTGAGAACACTGGAGTGCATGAACAGTGTGCACGCCATGTATTATTTTTTTTACTGTTTAAATAATATTTTAATAATATTTTTTTTAAAAATAATATATGAACACTAGCGTAAATACTGTTCATGCACGTTAGTATTCTCACAAACACTACCCTTTTACCTAAATGGATACTCTCAATTTCAAATGAAATTGAGAGGAATTTTTTCAATAGAATATTTTTACTTTTTAGTGTTTTCAAAACTCCTCCTCACATGTTATTGTTTGGACTCTTAAATGAAACCTTAAAGCTGCCCCTACTACACACAAAAAGGACAAAGCCAACTGGGTCATTTACTTCTTTTGTTTTGGGTCTAGATAAAGTGCATCACATGAAGATGAAGTCACCATTCGGCAGCTTTTATTTATGGGCTCGTGGTACTTTGGAAAACGGTTGGGTGCAACATATCCAATTATCAGCCAACATAACCAAAGGTCTTAATGAGCCACTCGGCAAGCCCAAAATTTAATTTAGTCTAGATGGGTTCACATGCATCACAAAAATATACGTGCAAATGAATAGTGGCCCTTTTGTTGTACCGTCAGACTTTTATTTGACTTTAATGTCTAAAGTCAACCCAGTGGGTGTGCATTTGAGACGCTTAAAAATAGGTTCCTTTGGTAATTAATTTTGTTTTGGTTTCGGTTCGATATTATAGCAAAAATTGATTACTGTGAAAAAAAAAAAGTAAAAATGTTTTTTTTTTTTTAAAGTGAAAAAAGTAAGAATGTTTGGTATGAAAAAATAAAAAATTTTTGTTTTGTAGTAATTTTTTTATTTGAATAATAATAAAACGTGATTAATGTAATGTAAAAAGCAAGATAATGTTAGAAAAATGAAATAATGGGTTGCGGTTGCCTTTGCCAAAACCATTTAACAAACAGACCCAATACATTTAATACTTAAAAAATTTGTTAGAAAAAAAAAAAAAAAAAAAAAAAAGAGTACCCGTTTGGTAAAAAAAATTGAAAGCGCTTTTAAGGGTAAAAAAAGCCTAAAAATAACCAAAACGCACAAAAGCTTAAAAGTGAAAATTTTGCCAAAAGCGTTTTTTGACTTGAGAGCTATATTTTTCGAACAGGGTCTCAAACATGCTCTTAAAACTTGTTTTACATTGTGTTAGAAAGTTTAAAAAGTATTTTTAGTACTTAAAAACCCGAGCCAATCAAAAGCTGGCATGATTAGTAAAAAAATTTAAAAGTACTTTTTCGATTTTTTTACTCTAAAAAGGAGTAGAGATTTTCAGTTGCCAAATTGAATCAGCCAAGTGTCTGCCATTTTTTTTTTTTTTTCCTCAATTGAAGAGGAAAGAGGTTACAAGGAAAAAACGCCTTTCAAATTTAAAACCGAGAATCATTGATCAAATTATATATCAAATTCACTGGCCTCCATGAATCACTGATCATAAATTCATATCAGCAAAAGTATATAAAACCGAGATAGCGTTTTGAGGCATTAGCACCAAATTTAGGATGATCAAGTCATTTTAGGGTGATACCATCTTTAAAGGGTTAACCTTCCACTCCCTAGGTTTTAGTTTTGAATCCAGAAATGAGTTTTAAGACATTAGAACCAAAATATTAGCTCATGAAAATTTAGCTAATATTACTCAAATATCTCAAAATACAACCCAAAAAACTTTTTCTCATGGAAATTTTATCAAACATATAGAATGCAAAAACATAAACATAAACACCAATGATGAAAAAAAACAACAACAAAAACTTTTTTCTCATATAAACGTGTTATATATATATATATATATATATCAACATAATTTTCATTTCTGTTTTTGTTTTTTGATTTTTTTTTTTTTAATTTTTTAAAGGTAGCCATGTCAGCATTTGGATGATGTTGAGCTGCTTCTAGGATGCCGAGTAGCACGACTCCTAAAAATGATCAAAATACACCTTTAACTTAAAAATTCTATTTTTCAAACAAAATTTGAGGCTCTTACAAACTAGGTTATAAATGCTAAATATAACCATCTAGGCTTCTTAAAACATGAACAAAAATAGCACAAAAATTTGTGCAACTGAAACTCACGTGTCTAATTTTCACCAATTTTGAAAGCTGAATTGCGATGTTATTAAACACTTTGAATGCGTTTTTATTAATTACATTTTAAAAGTGTTATTTTTCAAATCGCACGTTTTAAAACCGTTAAACCAATCCGACTTTTTAGTTACAAATCAGTTGGTTCGTTTATGAATTAAAGTTTAAACACTTCATGTGGTAAATTAAATTGAGTGTTGCTATGAGTGTTAGAGATAGAAACAAGAGAGGCAAAATAGAAAATAAATGTATTGAATTGTTGTGGTTTAGAATAGTGGTATTTATAATAAATAACTCGGCCCACATTAAAGCACTCAAAAACAAACAGTTGGGGACTATAATTTCTGCAACCAAACCACGGGGACAGAGAATCGGACCACCTTTTCAAACAAATTCTAACCACCCCAAAGATTTTTACCAGGTTGTAGAAACTTTTCAACAACAGCACCGACAGGTCTCATAATTATGAAAACTCAACCCCTAAACAAACCCTAATTAATACTAATAATTACAAATCATTTCTTGGCTTGTTTCATTGAAGTGAAAGATTTCTTACGAGGAAGGCATTTCCCTTTCACTGCTGCTCTTTCCCTTTTCTCTTCCTCCATTGCTTCTCCCAGCTGCCCTACCCTCTTGCTCCTGACATACAAAAAAATAGCACAATAATAAGTCACTGCAAGTTCTGCCATCTCACATCACAGAGAGGAAGGAACAAAATGAGATTTAACTGACAAGACAATGGAGGAAAAAGTAAAAGAATAGCCTGAGAGTCCTACGCTAGGTAGGATTGATTGCTGCATCCATGGACCATGATGGTGGTTAGATTTTTTATCAACTAAAAAACCAACCCATTGTTTTAAAAGTAATTCTATTGAGTTGACAGTAAAAATATATGTCATTGGATTAGCTTGATTTCTACTATTTACTCATTTATATTTATAAGATAAGAGAAACACTTTCAACTCAATAGTATTACTTTAAAACAAAAATGATGATTATAATTATGTTCTAGCTTGCTTCATGATTTGTGCTACTTAAACCTTGGCCAAAATTATATTTGAAAAGTAATGATAGTGATGATCAGCCACTTATATCATGTAGAAAGCCCCCCCAAAAAAAAAAAAAAAAAAAAATCAATTCCATTCCAAATTATCTATTTTACTTTTGGTGGCAATACTTATGATAATAGGATTTTTTTTTTCTTCATTAATATTTATGCACTATTTTTCTAAAAAAATTTACAATAAAATATTATATATTTTTTTCACTTTTTATTACAATTTAAACATATAAAAAAAATTACTTTTTTATTAAAAAAAAAAAAAATCAAAACTTTATATTTATATATTGCATCAATACTTTCTAGTGCAATAATAAAGGCAAATCCATTTTCCAAACAAGGCCTAACCTTTCTTCATTGAACGAATTGGATCTCTTCAGCACCGGCTCAGCCACAACTCGGTCCTCACTCATGGACTCAACGATGCTCCCACTGAAGTACTCCTTCTCCTCCGCCTGCAAATTCCCGAACCTTGGATTCTCAGACATGTATCTGATCATATCCTCCTCCCCCACCATCACCGCGCTCTTGCATAGAACCCCTCTGTGAAGGCTGTCACTCTTCTTCACTGCCACCGGTTGCCTCAGACTCTGCGCGCTCTTTGATTTCGCAGCCGCTGAGCCACCGCATGCAATGAGTTGGAGAAGGACCGAGTTCCGACTAGGTGCCGACTCGTTCGCAACTGGGTTGCCAGCTTCGAATCGTTTGGAGTTGTTGCCGCGCTGGCTGCCAACCGGGTCACCGTCTTCGACGACTCGTTTGGAATTGCTGTTGCTTTGGTTGGCTTTGTCAGAGTCTGTGGAGGATATTGTGGATGGCGGGGAAGACTCGTTCAGAGACAACTCGGCCGGGTTTTTCCGGATTTCGGGTTGTCGGGTCTCGTTGTCTTCGATTTCGTCGGTGGATACCCCTCTGGAGCAGCGAGACTGGGGTGTGGTGGAGCTGGTGTAGCTTATTTTTTCTCCATCTTCGAATTCTTCCCCTTCTTCGTATTCTTCAAATTCTTGGTCTAGTTGTTTTCGCTTCGAGTGATAATTTGGTTCTTGAATTTGCTGAATTTCTTGCATGTTGCTAATTTGAATCTGCTGGAATCTCTCTGCATAAAACATCAAACAATCAGCTAACAATCAGCAAAATCCCGAACACACAGTTATGAAAACGAGAAATTAATGGTTTGTTTGGAGACTGACCAGAGCAGCCTTCGACAAGTTCAGAGCCTTTAAGCACAAATTCAGCTCCTTCTGCCGGGTAGATTATGTCATTCTCTGCCAAATCGTTCCACACATACCCGCTCTTATAGCTCCTGAAAAAAGCATAACTTTTAGCCAAACTATAAACTACAAAGAAAGAACATTAACAAAGAGATAATATAAAATGTGTACCTTTTGCAAGACCAGGAATAAAGGGAGGGCATGCCTTTGCCTCTGAGCACCGTAAGCCGTTCCATTACATCTATTTCAGAAGAAAAACATAACGGTAACAAAAAGGGTAATGACAGGTAACTAAAACAGAGCAGTCAATAATTTTGGTTTTACCTCTTAAACGGAGAGGCTGATTGGGTAAATGGGTGACTTCCATGTAATGGGGATGCTCGAGATGGCCATTTCTTGAAAGGTAGTAAACAACTTGGACTTTTTTGATGGGTTTGACCCTTTGTTGCTGCTGCTGCTGCTGCTGCATCATGTAAACTTTGACCCTGTCTGGACTGGTTTCTCTGGCTCTTCTGGATCGAACGTCCATATTCTTCTTTCTCCTTCTTGGTGGTTGAGAGAAGTTGAGGAACCCCACCCACAATCCTCTTAAATTACCATATAAAAGAAAAAGGTTGGGGACAAAGAAGGGTATATGTAGGAAGAGAGACAAGGCCTCAAAAGGCGTAAAAATTACTTTGGATGCTTTTGAAAATATGGTAATGTGGAGAGAGAGAGAGAGAGAGAGAGAGAGAGTGTGATATATTTTCATTTGACTTTGGTTAGCTCTGATCCCGAATTGAGACAAAAAAAAAAAAAAAAAAAAAGAATCAAACCGCTTTGCAACCAACGTCGGAGCGCTCAACGTTCGAGGAAGTAAAAAAAAAACCTTCTTTCATATTCATTGTTCAATGCCTTTTTCATACCTTTTTTTGGAATTTAGAGTCTTGCTGCTTGCACCAGCTCATCAGCTGATCTTTTTCTTATCTTCTTTTTCATTTTTTATTGTTTTTGCTTCTTTTTCATTGCATTGATGTTGTGATATCACGAGCTTTGATTTGATAAGCTGGAGCAAGTCAGGTGATCAGATTGACAGCAAGGACGATGAAGCAAAAATATTTGAATTTGATCCATTTTAGAGTTTTATGGTAACTTTTTTTTTTTAATATTAATAAAAATTAATTGATGTGATAAAAATATAAAAATAAATTCAAACTTTTTTATAAAAAAGTTTGTTTGATAATAAAATAAATAAAAGAAGGAAGAGTGTGTTGCCAAACATAGCCAAATTGTTTTAATTGATCATATGCAATGAGTAGATGCTAAATTTGATTCGGGATGTACAAATTAACAGAGGTATGGAAAAGAAAAAAAAAATTAGGGTCAAATCAACAAATTTAAAACTTAAATATGTTTTAGTACGGAAGGTTGGAGAGGGAATGATCTTCCTTCGGTCCGTCACGAAAAGATACACATGTATACTTAGAGCATTTACATCTAGCTTAACAAATATTTAGCTAAAGAATTAATCTAATACTGCTTGCAACAAAGGTTTTGGATTTCAATGAGCTGCCTAATGATCGAATAGTTCCTTTAATTTGGTATCAACCAAATTCCAAGTGAAGAGCAGCTGCGTGGTGGTAGCAATTAAGGCAAATTATAGTGCGACAAGGGAATGAGAAGATCAATAGTTAGGAGAAGTTATTGAAACACATGAAGGTTGCATTCTTTCCCCATAATTATGTGAGAACCAAGAACCAACAATTGCAGAATCTCAGGCAATGAGCATGGTCAGTGATGATTATACGACAGAGTTCTACAATTTAGTGGTACTTGTGAATTTGGTGGAGTTAGATGATCAATTGGTCTTGAGGTATCTTGGATGTATGTGACAAAAAATTTAAAGATTATTTGAACTTTTTGGATCCTATTAATGTTTTCAAAGGGCCTTACACTAAGAGCAGACGTTGTCTAGGAGTCCTTTAGGACTGATAGGAGGAGGAGGAGGAGATAGTGAAGGGTTAAGTTAAAATTTTTTTTTTTCTATTTTAACTACCTATTTTTTCAAAACACCTACATGGAGTTCATCATTTTAGTTATCCACTTTTACTTTTTCATTTTAAATATTATTTATTTATCAACTTTTCTTATTCTTAAGGAAGAAATAGAACAAAATTGTTCTTTTATTAATATAACTAAGGATTTGTTGAGCTACAATGTTCAGCAAATCTGCTAAGCACTGTAGTAGTTCAACAAATTTTTAATTTTGTTGAGTTGGATGTGGAGCATTTTTTGATATTAAGCTAGCTAAAATAGTTAAAAAGTTATTTTGTTAATCTCAATGTGAATGCTCTAATCCCACACCCCTAATCCACCACCAACGCATGAGAGGGCAGCCAAATGTACAAGTGTACAACCTAACAAGACGGCAACGACTAGCGCACCATCACATTGCTCTAAATGTGATGAACTCATAGAATGATGGATGACCAAAATGGAAAATGCCTATTTATTGAATCTGAAAATTTTGTGGATGATACATTGGTTGAATTTGACCTAGGGCTTGAATTTGATGATGAGGAGGCCATTGATGAAGAGCTTGTTTGTGGAGATGAGAAGTTTTTTGTTGGTTATTAGGAGGTCATGCTTTACACCCCATAAACTGAAAGGGGAGACTCGAGGCGTAACGTCTTTCAATTTATTTTTTTTTAGAGGAAAGTTTATATATCCCTATCAAATTACTATTTAATTGACAATATTTTTACTAAATTTTCAATTAGGATAATGTTCCTCTCAAACTACAAAAAATTGTCAATATCCCATAGTGACGAAAATATCCTTAATAAAAGTAAAATTAATCTTTAAAAATAAATTTAAAAAAAAAAAACTAAAAAAACTAAAACTAAAAATATTTTTTAAAAAAATGAAAAAAGTGTTGTGGGAATTTCTTTTTTTTTTTTTTAAAGAAAAATGGGGTTTTTTTTTTCCAAATTAATAAAAGTATTTTTGTCTTATTGACAAAAGGATAGGGTCATTATTATCTTTCTGCTGGGCTCGGAGGAACTTTATCAATTTTTTAATAGTTTTAGAGGATATTATCCCAATTAAAAATTTGAAAGAGACATTAATAATTATGTAAGTTTGAGGAAGGTACGTATGTATGTGGACTTTTTTTTTTTTAATTTTTTTTATATATATGTAAATTTCTATAGAGTGATGAGTATAATAGCACAGAACAATTTCTTTCAATTGTTTACTTGTTTGTGTTTTTTTCTTCTAGATCTTCATTGATATGATATTACAAATTTTTCATGAGTCTTTATAATCAAGTTATACCATTTACCTTCTAACATAAAGCATATATACTGTCATCATTTGATCAAGAGGAGGTTTTTTCCCGTTAAATAAAAGGACAATAATTAATAGGGCAAATAGGTCCATAAGTTGAATGATTATGAATCTATGATTATGCCTTTACCTTTCGTAGATGGACGACTTATTGATTTATCGTCCATTACAATTTACAAAGCACCAAATAGATATGGTTCCTCCTCGAATCTACTTGTTTTTATATATATGCCCCCCACCCCCATTGACAATATTTCAAAATGATACAAAAACAACCTTAATTAAAAGCAAATGAAAAGGAAACATCAAGCTTTCGTCCTCGAATATTATAGAGCTGGATATATGTTGGACTCTTGTGCTCTTGTCTTTTTTTTTTTTTTTTTTTTGTTTCCTTTTTGAATCTGAATTTTCTCCTTGACCCGTTAGCAAACCTCCATGTCAACTGCAGCAGCACAAGTCCGATAAAAGCAGGAACATGTCTGAGTCCATTGGGTGTAAAACTGTCACGGATTTTGACTCCTCAAAGTTAATTAAAGGTATGTTCCGTCCAGCGGCAATATGGCATGTCTTTACCAACCCTAATAATTAGACTTTTTTATGCACGACATGCCTTTATTTTTGCTATACGTGAAACAAATATACAAATATAGTCCTAATTTCTTCTTCATACTTGAATGATTAAAGATGATATGATGCATTCGTCATTTACCAAGATATAAAAAAAGTGGTCTTTTATATATAACTTTTTTTTTTTAAAAAAAAAAAAACATTAATAAACATCTTTCAATACAAAACACTCATAAAAAAACACTCAAAACATCTTTCATCTTTTAAAGAAAATCGACAAAGTCAAGCCCCGAGACCGGGAGTGCTTCCCATTGGTTTTTGCTCATAAACCTGGCCCGCTAACCCTAACTATGTGTGTTTTATTGCAAATGTGCATAGCGTTCGAGATTCAACCATCTTTCACTTTTATATTGCGTCAAAATATATTTTAAACCCAAAACACAAAATACACCTCTTAAAACAAATATCAAAACAAACCCAAAATTCTTCAAAGATAAATCATAAGTTTAGAAGTATATGCAATAGAAATAGAACCCCTGCCCTAGACACAAACAGCTAGAAATTAACACCGACGTATATCTTCATATACCTTCAAGTAGAACAGAGGTATCCCATTATTGATATACGAGCCCTTAACCCATTTGAGTGCACAGCACACGCAAGAAATCTCGCAACCCAAAGCCCCTGGTTCAGGCTAAGGCTCATAGCTCTAACCTCCCTCATTAAGGGGGTCTGGAACTGACTCCCAACCCATGTATGGACAAAAACGTGTATGTAGTATTCTGCACGTGGATGGAGCAGTGAGCTAGGCACGAGAACTGAGCCTGAGTTCCTGACTGGTTTGTTGCAGTTGCCATCCGTAGGTCCGTCCCCAATGGGAAATCTTAGAAGGTGCCGTCAATTCACAAGCCTGCAGCTACTTCTTTCTCAGACCCCGCCTGCTTTTTACTGCACCATACACAAACACTACGTTTTCACCGATGCATGCACCCCCCATCGCTTTCCCCTCCTTAACTCTTTTCTTCATTATTGCTCCATCGGGCGTTTGTATATGAGTTTCAAATTATCTGTTAATCAATATCTGATTTATTTTATTAAATGAGCGAGCTTTTCCAATCTTAATCTATTAATTTTATTTTGAGTTTGTGTTAAGTTTGAGAAAACTGATGATTTAACATGGTATCAGAGTTAAAAGTTCTAAATTCGAACCTTCACTCCATCAAATGACCTCCCATTTAAATTAAATATTTTATGTGTTGGGTCTAACCTATTAAAATGAGAATTTGAACCCAAACGTGAGGAAAAATGTTAACTTAATGATTAAGTGAGAAAATTTACCTCTTCTTATCAACTTTGGAATAACTAGTAATTTAACAGTGAGTAGTGTAAAAAATTGCCATGCTCTTATGTCACATACGTGTAAAATATAAGATTATATAAATCAATCATAACCTAATTTATTTAATTAACTTATCAATCATAATATATTAACCTCAATGAGTTGACTCAAGTAATAAGAATTTTAAACTTTGTGATAGCTTCATGAGGTTTACGGTTTAAATCTCTTTGAATATAAATAATTTCTTGGAGTCGACCCGTCAACAAAGCCGGAATACACGAAAGAGAAATTTTCCATCATTAAAAAAACAGTCTTAATATATTAATTTTGTATTGGCATTATGTTAAATTAACAAATCGCATCAAAACTTTTCAACCTTACTATGTTTATCAGCCAAGACTCACGGATATTATTCTACCCCATATCCCACGCGCCGTCTAGCTCTCTGTATTGTACGAACGGTATTCTTGGAATTCCAAGTCCCAAGAGAGGTATATATACGGTGACGATTGGATAGTGTTCGTAGGTGGGGACCGAGGACCCCACTCGCTCTCAGAAACTGGCGGTGACAGCAGCGTGAACAACAGTGCTGTACAATAGCAACTGGACATTTAAGTCAACTGATGTTGAATCTTGCCTTTGGGGAGAAGGATCCTCTCCTCTATCCATTTATGACGTTAAAATAACGTCATAATAAAATTTATCATATTACTATGTTTATGGTTAAATACAATAAACAAATATAAAATTTTAATCATAAAATAACTTTGCTTTATTTATGATGTGGGACGATATTTACTTATATTTTTCATAAAATATATATATATATATATATATATATATATCAAAAAAAAAATATTAGAGCAGCGCCGCTTAATCATAATTTTATCCGTTCTCGGACAATGAAAGTACAAAAGAAAAGATTGTCACAATTCCCGCTGATTGTCAATTTTATATTAGGATTTTATTTTATTTTATTAGGACTTTATTTCCTTTCTGTAATAAGGTTAAATTTGCTTTAATTATTTTCCTTTCCTATTAGGATTAGATTTACTTTATCTACAAGTATTTCTCTTCTATAAATATACTTACTTATTTTGTAAAACTGAATTAATTGAATTATTATCAAATCAGAGAATTTTCTCTTAAATACTCTGCAAAGTTTTATCGTTCTTTTAGCCTGCGGGCTTGTTTTTATCTTTTTTGGTAGAAGACGAAGACGCTTCTCCTTACAGAATCAAAGACGCTGCTCTGTTTAGTCACCTTAGTCTTTTGCTACGTCAGTTGGTATCAGAGCAGGTTTTATCTTGATCATGGCCAATCAGCGCAACAATGACAAACTTCTCAAACAACGTCACTTGTAGGGGAGAGACTCTTTCGAGAGCCAAATTCATGAGGGTATCCGAGCCAGCATTATCCGGATTCGATGGCCAACTTATACTACAACTTCTATAATAACGCCGTTAATGAGAGAGATGTTGTTTCGAGATCCGATTACCAACAATACATCAAGCGATCAGAGGCTCCTTCGAGAGCCGAATTTCAAGAGTTTCGGCAGACAGTAATACAGGAGATACGCCAGATGTGGGAGACGTTGGAAAGCATGCAGATGGGTTCCCTTTGGAATTATAGGGATAGTGATGCCAAAGATGACTATGAGATCCGAGTGAAACCCGTTCAGTTTCCTTATGTTGACAAGTTCATTGACGATGATGCAAGTCTGATTCGACATCTCCGTAACCATATTCATAAATCTCCAAATAGGCACTCCGCCTATGAAGAGAATATTAATTATGGTGAAAGAAATGTGAAAGCTACTAATTTGGTTAAAAAAGTAGAGTTGCCGTCTGAGAAAAAATATGTACAGCCACAATCATTAGTTCCAACAAATACATCAATGGAAGAACAGCTATCGCCTCCTCCACTGCAAGTACAACTCATCACAATCACCACAAAAATTGATGATTTTTTTGAAGAAAACGGTGAAGTTGAAGATGACATCCATGAAGAAATCGTCGAAGGAATTTTTCTGGAAGTAGACAAAAAAGAAAAATCGTATCTTGGTGCTATCTATGTAGATTTCTCCAAATACTTTTCTTTGGAGGAGCTACACGTGTCATGTCCCAAAGAAAACTCGAGGACGAGTTTTTTTTCAAGTAGGGGTGTCTGATGTAGGACGATATTTACCTATATTTTCGATAAAAACGAAAATAAGAAAAATATCAAAAAATAATATTGGATCAGCGCCGCTTGATCATAATTTTATCTATTCTCAGACAATGGAAGTACATAAGGAAAGATTGTCATGATTCCCGCTGATTGTCAATTTTATATTAGAATTTTATTTTATTTTATTAGGACTTTATTTCATTTTCTTAATAAGGTTATATTTGCTTTAATTATTTTTCTTTCCTAATACGATTAGATTTACTTTCTCTACTATAAGTAAGTTTACTTTCTCTACAAGTATTTCTCTTCTATAAGTAGGCTTGCTTATTTTGTAAAACTAAATCAATTAAATTAGGGAATTTTCTCTCAAATACTCTGCAGAGTTTTATTTATTTTTTAACTTGCGGGCTTGTTTTTATCTTTTTTAATAAAAGATGAAGACACTTATCCTTGCAAAATCAAAAACATTACTATTTGATTAATTACCTTAGTCTTCCTTTACGTCAATTTCACTTAAAATCAGAGGGGTCACATTCTTGAGTTTTCTTAGATCATCAGGGAAGCAACTAGCAAGGGCCAAAGGTGTGATTTTTTTTAAAAAAATTTCCTATATTTAAAATAGAAAAGAAAATTTAAGGAAACTGCCCTTCTAATTTAATATTACAGCGAAATGTAAAAGTTTAGAGGTCGTAAAAAATTCCTTGGCAAAGTACAAAATGTTTCTTGAAATAATTGAATAACAATAATGCAGATGTGGTTGATTGTACTTGGATGCAACATGGGCCGTAGACTTGGGGAGTCATAGGTCCTAGGGATAGATTTTCTGGACTATAGGTTCGTCACTTCTTTGGGCTTTTCAAGATACGACTGTACTTGGATGCATTGTATTGGTGGTCCACATAAGAAGTATGAGAAAATTTGATATATATATATATATAATTAAAAAAAAAAAAAAGTAATTCTTGCCACGTAAGTTAAATTTTTTTTTTTTTTGGTTCATTTGTTTGATTCTCTATCATTTCTCAATATCATTTTTCAAAACTAATAGATATCAAACCACTGCCTTACCCTTTTCTTTATGATTTGTCTTACCCAAAAGGGACGTTTGGCCAAAAAAATTCCCTCAATAGGAGGGATTTTTTTTTTTTGACCAAGAAAATGAAACCTAATTTTGGCACATGCAATGGTTGAATTAATCTTCCACTGCTAATTAGTAATCCTTTCAAACAAAAATAATCATTGAAACCTGAGCCGCTTTCCACTGCATTGCTTTAAAAGATGTGTTTTGGTGTCATTCTCTTATATATTTATTGTCCATATTTTTTTTAAAAAAATCTATTACTAAATATGTGAAACTCACATGTAAACCGTATGGATTTAATGATGAATTTGCATATTTGTTGTATGGAGATGAACATGAGCGAAACCAGGATTTTTAGTGTAAGGAGACGAACATGTATAAATACATTAATACTTATAATTTCTCTAAATACATGCATTTGTGCGTATTTATGTAAAAGAAAAGCAAATGTTAGTTTTAATCTTTAGCCACTAAGTCAAACGGCCCATACCCACTAACCCACTAGGCTAGTATATGTGCATTTGTGTGTATTTACTATTTAGGTAAAAGAAAAGCAAATGTTAGCATTTGGAGTTAGTCGAATGCTGCAAAACAACTAAAACAAAAAATGAATTAGAATAAGACATAAAAGAACACAATAAAAAAGAAAGTTATCTAATTGTTTTTTTTTAAAAGAAAAAAATTAAAATTAAAAGTGTTGCATTTTAATTAGTACATTGGTTGAAAAAGACACGCCTAGTTCTCACGCTGCCAAATAAATTTCATACCTACCTCTTAAAACACACTAATTAATTTTAATATTATTATCTTTTATTTGTCCTTTTGTTTTTTATAGGTTTATTTTTTTTTATTTTTGTAAAGTCTTAGTGTTACTAGTCCTTTTTTTTTTTTTTTTTTTTGGGGACATGTCCGCACAAGAAAGGAGATGTAGATTCGAACTAGTGACATCCGCTTCATTAGGCGTGGTTCCTAGGGCTAAGCAAAAACCTGCCCAACCCAAAGACCCGACCCGGCCCGCCTGCCCCCCCACCCAGTGCGGGTTCAGTGTGTATTTTTGTGGGTTTGGGTTGAGAATATCCAACCTGTGCGGGGCGGGGGGGGGGGGGGGGTTTCGGGTTTACTAATATTTCTTATGTGGGTACCCGCCCCGACCCACTCCTACTCGCTCCTAAAACACAAAAAAGAAAAGTAGAAAACCCTAGACACTTAAGAGACCCATAACCCTTCGGCCTTTCTCCCTTTCACGGTTCACCCAGCCCTCAAGTCCTCAACACAGCCGTCAGCCGCATCGCACGACCGTCGACTACACCTCTCTCCCATCGGACCCATCTCACTCCCCGCACCGTACGCCCGTCGACCGCAGTCATCGCACCTCTTGATCTCCCATCGGACGGTCGGACCCATCTCACTCCCCGCATCACACAACCGCACCTTTCGATCTCCCATCGGACCCATCTCACTCTTGAGTCTCGCCTCTCGATCTCAGAAGGGTACTCTCTCTCTCTCTCTCTCTCTCTCTCTCTTTTCTGTTTGGTTATTGGGAAAGATGAAATGAAAGGAAAGAAAGAAATATTATCAAATGATTTCCTTTTCTGGGTAGTACTAGAAAATATATGAAGAAAGAATTGTTTATATTTTTTTTCTTTTCTTTCTTTTTGGTCGAGATAAATGTTAGAACTTAGATTTTCAAGAATCTGCTTCTTGTAATATTTCTCCCATACTTTTACTACATATATGTATTTCTATCATATTTTTAGTAATTAATTAATGTTTACATCAGCTCAAAATTTTAGTTATGGTTAATAGGTTTGAGTGTTTGACTCTCCAATATTAGAGTTCTTCAGATTATCAATGTAGATATCTTTTCTTGGATATACATATATGCAAATGCATGTGTGCATTTTCTGCATGCCTATTTTAAAACCATGTGATTGAGTGGTTTAGTTTGATGTCATGTGCTTGAATCAGGATTATGGTATCTGCTAGTCCATTGAGGTTCATGACTTGCTTTTCACTTTTGCCCTAGGAAACCTTAATGATTATGCCTAAAGCCTGTTTATGCAGGACATCTAAAACATTGACAGTTGATTACCATTTTTTTTCCCTCTTTTTGTGCTATGAGATGTCAATAAGAAATGCAGTAAATACTTGTAATATACACTAGTGGATATATATGGAAAAAGTTGTCTCTTTTATTCCATTACCTCTCTTCAATCAAGTGATTGAAATGTAGTGGGGCAGAAAAGTTTTCCTCTTCAATCCTAGAATGCTCCATGTAAAATGCACCCTTCTTCCTTGTCAATGCTTTAATTAAGATATAACTAATTGAGACTTCTCTATGCTAGAAAACTCTGATATGAGCTGTGAAATAAGTTCTGCAAAGGTCTGATTATGTTGGGTTTGATTTTCTTGTTAGGGTTTTATTTTGATAAGCAGTTTTTGTTAAGGATTCTTGTTAGTTGTTAATAATTTATGGCCGGATTATGTTGGGTTTGATTTTCTTGTTAGGGTTTTATTTTGATAAGCAATTTTTGTTAAGGATTCTTGTTAGTTGTTAATAATTTATGATCTGATTATGTAGTATTGATTTTTTTTTTTTCCCACTTATTGTAGACTTATGGATGGTCATTCAAGTAGTGCTATTGGTTCTAGTTCTGTGTCATCTATTCCTAACCCTAGTTCAGCTCTCCCACCAAAACCTATAAAATTTGAGCAAACATCAATGGTGTGAGAACATTTTACCAAGTTAGAGGGGGGGTGATCCTAAGGATCCTAAATCACAATGCAAGTATTGTAACAAATTGTTTAGTTGTCACATTAGAAAGCATGGTACAAATGCCATGCTTGGGCATTTGAGGAATACTTGCAAAAAATATCCTGGTAGGTTTGATAAAGATGATAAGTCACAATCAAAGTTAAGTTTTGAGAGTAAGAGGGAAGGCCAAATGGCAGTGGGAGAAGGATCTGTTGGTAATTTGGTAATTACTAAATACAATGTTGCGAAAATAAGGGAAGCAATTGCTAAGATGATAATTAAGGATGAGTTGCCATTTAGGTTTGTGGAAGGTGAAGGGTTTCGGGATTTCATGAATATAGTTGAGCCTAGGTTTTCAATTCATTCTCGTTATACTGTGATGAAGGATTGTGTTAAGCTCTCCATGTCTGAGAAGGAAAAGTTAAGGGCAATGTTTATGGCAAATGGGGTTCGGGTTTGTCTTACCACTGATACGTGGACTTCGATTCAAAACTTAATTACATGGTAATCACCTCTCATTTTGTTGATAGTGATTGGAATTTACACAAAAGAATTTTAAAATTTTGTTTAATTCCTAATCACAAAGCTGATATCATTGGGGAGAAGATTTTGTCGGCATGCTTGAGTGGGGTATTCGTAACATTTTCACTATCACAATTGACAATGCTTCTACCAATGATGGTTCTTTGGAGTTTGTGAAGAGGAGATAGTAATAAGGATGGCGCCATATTAGAGAGTCAGTTTATGCATATCAGGTGTTGTACACACATACTAAATCTTATTGTGACTAATGGTTTGAAAGAGGTTGATGAGTCCATTGTGAGGGTTAGAAGTCCAGTGAAGTATGTGAAGTCTTCACCTGCAAGATTTGACAAGTTTAAGGCTTGTATTGAAAGAGAACAACTTGATTTTAAGAGTTTGTTGTGTCTTGATGTTCTCACTAGATGGAACTCTACATATTTGATGTTGGAAGGTGCTGAAAAATGTCGAGCTGCTTTCCAACTTATGGAAGAGCTTGATAAGACCTTTAAGCCTACATTGACTAAGGAAAAGAATGAGAAAAATGGTTTGGGACCTCCTGCTTGTGCTGATTGGAGTCGTATTAAGATTTTGGAAAAAATATAAAAAAGCCCCCCAAACTACCAGCCGTTTTCGATTTAGCCCCCTGATGTTCCAAAAATCATAAAGTAGCCTCTCAAACTACCAAACTTTTGCATTTTGACCACTCCGTTAGTCAAAACCGTTAGTTTGGACCGAAACCACGGAACGACGCCGTTTTATTAGGGTTAAGTTACGAAAATGCCCTTGTGTATTTTTATTTATTTATTTATTTTTATATTTTTTAAGCAGGAGCAAAACGGCGCCGTTTTGCTTAGGGTTCCCTAACTCTAAGCAAAACGGCGCTGTTTTTGCTTAGGGTAGGAGTTGTATATTTTGATTTTCTTTTGTTTAGTCTCTCCTTCACTCAGCCTCTCACCCGGTCCCCTCCTTCACCCAGCCCCCCGCAAGACTGGCAAGCCGATCGTCGGCTTCCCGTTCACCCATGCCGTTTTGCTTAGGGTTCCTTGCTCCTGCTTTAAAAAAAAAAAAAATACACAAGGGCATTTTCGTAACTCAACCCTCATAAAACGGCGTCGTTTCGTGGTTTCCGTCCAGACTAACGGTTTTGACTAACGGAGTGGCCAAAATGCAAAAGTTTGGTAGTTTGGGAGGCTACTTTATGACTTTTGGAACATCAGAGGGCTAAATAGAAAACGGCTGGTAGTTTGGGGGGCTTTTTTATATTTTTCCCTAAGATTTTTCTCAAGTTTCTCAAACTTTTTTATGATGCAACAATTTGAATTTCGGGGTCTTTGCATTGTACTTCTAATATGTACTTTCAAGAAATTTGTAACATTCAAATACATTTACAAGAGTATATTGATAATGGTGATTATGTATTGAGCGCTATGGCAGAGAAGATATATGATGGCGAAGTACAATAAATATTGGGGGGATCTTGAGAACAATGATAGGGTTAACTTAATGATGTTTGTTGCGGTTATACTTGATCCACGAACCAAATTGGTGTCTTTAGAATATTGGTTCAAAGATGTTCTTGGTGTTGATAGATGTAATGAAATGAAGAAAAAATTAAAGTCAATCCTTAACAAATTATATGATCACTACAACTCCGGAGAGAGTTCATCTCAAGTTTTACATAGTAGTGGATTGCCTCAAGGTTCCTCAATGAAAATAGAAGAAAATGAAAATGCTAACCTCTACTTCATGAATAAGTTTCATAAGTACCTAACTTCTAAAAGTGATATTGAAAACAAATCGGAGATGGATCAATATTTGATGGAGGATGTTGAAAAAGCGAATGGGAATTTTGAAATTTTAAATTGGTGGAGGTGAACTCAACCAAATTCCCAATAGTTGCCAAAATAACACGAGATGTGTTAGCTATTCCTATTACAACAGTTGCTTCAGAGTCGGCTTTTAGGACCGGAGGACGTGTGTTGGATCCTTTTCGAAGTTCATTGGCCCCAAGTACGGTTGAAGCATTTATATGTTCACAAAATTGGTTAAGATCAAAGCCCCTAAATTCTGACTTAGATATGGTTGATGATACTGAAAGTTATAAGCTTGATTCAGGTCAATTTTTTCATCATTTATTCATTTTAGTTTGCTTAATATATTTTGTTATTTACAAATTTCATTTATTGGTTTCAATTGATATCGTAATGGTCTTTTTTTTTTTTCTTTTTTTTTCTTTTTTTTTTTTCATTCTTTGTAGAAGTAACTTTGAAAAACATCAGCATTTTACTTGAGGATGATTAGTGACTTGAAGTTGAAGTTGCATTTTGGACTTGAAGTTGAGGTTATGGATGATTAGTCATTTACTTTAAGTTGCATTTTGTTGGGTTTTGTTGCTTTTAGTTTGAATTGATGAATTTGTGTTGCTGCTTTGATGTAACTATAAACTATAGGTGTTAAGTAATTTTTCGGTTTGTTTTTTTCTTCATCTTTTTGAAGTTACTTGAGGATGATTAGTGACTTGAAGTTGAAGTTGCATTCTAGATGGTTAGTCATTTTACTTTAAGTTGCATTTTGTTAGGTTTTGTTGCTTTTAGTTTGAAGTAATGAATTTTTGTTGTTGCTTTGATGTAACTATAAATTATGGGTGTTAAGTAATTTTTTGGTTTGTTTTTTTCCTCATCTTTTTGAAGTTACTTGAGAATGATTAGTGACTTCACTGACTTGAAGTTGAAGTTGCATTCTAGACTTGAAGTTGAAGTTGTATTCTGGATGATTAGTCATTTTACTTGAAGTTGCATTTTGTTGGGTTTTGTTGCTTTTAGTTTGAAGTAATGAATTTTTGTTGTTGCTTTGACGTAACTATAAACTATGGGTGTTAAGTAATTTTTTTGTTTGTTTTTTTCCTCATCTTTTCAATAAAAAAAGAAAGCTAATCATATTTTTATGAAAGCCAAAATATCATTTTCGTGAAAGATTGAAAGCCAAAAAAAAAAAGCCAAAATATCATTAGAGGTGTAGCCTTTTAGGCTTAGACCCAACAAAAAGCCCATACTCTGGTTCAAAAAAAAAAAAAAAGCCCATATAGGTGTGGCCTAGCCCAAAAAATTGAATAAAAAAAATTAAAAAAATGCCATGCCAATAAACCCGACCCAACCCGCAAACCCGCAAGACTCGCAGCTGTTAAACCCGCACCACAAATACCCGACCCGCGCGGATCTTGGTCATTGAGCTCTAGTGGTGGGTTGGAAAATTCCAAACCTGCAAGGTGCAGGTCGGGTGAAAAAAAATCCGATACCCGACCCGACCCGTGCCCAGCCTTAGTGGTTCCAGCCAATTGAGCTACCTCTTGGGGATAGTGTTACTAGTTCTAAGAGTTCTGTCATCTACGATTATGAAGTTTCTGTAAAGCTTTTTTTTTTTTTTTTTTTTCTCTCTCTCTCTCTCTCTCTCTCTAGTTGCCTAGTTGACTAAGAGATGGCCTTTTTTGTTTTTTAGGGTTAATAACTTTTTTAGTACACCAGTTTTAATATTTTTATTTTTTCCTTCTTAGATTTTAAAACATAACAAATTTGGTACCTCATATATGGGAAAAGACGAAATCACTACTTCTGTTAGTTCCGTCAGTCCCAATTAACGGAAATCTACATCATCTACGTTTATATCGTGACATGTGTCCTAAAAATTTAAAATAATTAAAAAAATTAAACCTTTTTTTTTTTAAAAAAAAAAAAAAGGCGCTCTCAATACTCTTCCTCCTTCCTCTCTCCTTCTCCCTCGTCTACCCAACCCTCCTCCACCTCCTCACCGATCCTTTCCCCAAAAACACCCAAGTCCTCCTTCATGCCCACCCTTTTGATTTCCATACCCACCTCCATCATCATCATCAACAAGAGCCCATATTCTCCAACAACGAACTCCTTTATTTCCTCTGCTCCCTCTTCATCTGTGCCTTCTCTCTACTTGCCATCAGCTCCATCACCTTCAGTGTCTACCACGACTTCTATGGCCGACCCGTCAAGCTCATCTCCGCCATCAAGTCCGTGTTCACTTCCTTCTTTCCTCTATTGTTAGTAGTCATCATTTTCCAGGTAATCGTTTCTCTGATTTGTATTGCTTTTGGGCCTTTCCTGTTCTTGGTCGTGAGAGCGATGGAGCTTTTGGGGCATAAGGTTGAGTATTCTTCACCTTATTTTGTAACGTTTAGTGGGGTTTTGTTGGTTGCTTTGATTATGGTGTTTGTGTATTTGCAAGTCATTTGGTCCCTGGTTTCTGTGATGGTGGTGGTGGAATCGAGGTGGGGGTTCGAGCCATTGAGGTAGAGTGCGAGTTTGGTGAAGGGGATGAGAGGTGTTGCGCTTTCTTTGCTCTTGTTTTTTTGAGGGTTTTGCAGGGATTGTGGTGTGGACCGGTGCGGTTTCGGCCGTGGGATTGGATGGTGCAAGTGATGAGTGGAAGAGTTGGGCGTTTGTTGTGCAAATTGTGGTAACTTCCACTTTGCTTATTCTGTTGCTACTGCTTTACTATGCGGCGGCAAACATCCCCAAAAAGATCACTAGCAAAGTTCAAAACAACGGTCTTGATCTGGGTCTTACCGTACTTGGCTTGAATCAAATCTGTAACATCTTTGAGCTTGTCCGGATTCCGACCCACCAAGATTAGATTAATCCCTTTACGAGCCAATTGAAAAGCGAAAATGAGGGTGGCTCGACCAAAATGAGGTGGCTGGCCACCCATAGAATTTTCATTTTTTTTTTTTTGGGAAAAAATATAATTTTGCCCCCAAAACTAGAAGTCATTTTCATTTTAGCCCCATAATATTCAAAAAGTGATAAAGTAGCCTACCAAACTACTAACCAGTTGCAATTTGGTCACTTTGTTGGTCATTACCGTGAAATAGGATGAAAAATTCAATACTACGTCGTTTTGATAAGGTTAAATTACTAAAATACCATTTTGAAAAAAAAAATCAATTTAAAAAATGCCTCCCAAAATGACTTCGTTTTGAGGAAAAAAAAAAAAAAACGATGGCTCGCCGGCCACCCCATGGCCTATGGGATGGCCGGCGGGCAGCCACCCCAACAGGCCTGGGTGTGGCCGCCCAGCCACCCCTAAACCACCGTTTTTTTTTTTCCTCAAAACGACGTCGTTTTTGGGGGGCATTTTTTAAATTGATTTTTTTTTTTTTTTTTTTTCAAAAGGGCATTTAGTAACTTAACCTTGTCAAAACGACATAATATTGGCTTTTCCATCCTATTTGACGACAATGACAAACAGAGTGGTCAAATTGCAACTGGTTGATAGTTTGAGGGCTATTTTATCATTTTTTGAACATTAGGGGGATAAAATGAAAATAGCTGGTAGTTTGATGAACTAAATTATTTTTTTCCTTTTTTTTTTTTAGGTTTAATTTTTTTTATTTATTATTTTTCAATTATTTTTAATTTTTTTAGGACACGTGTCGCGATATAAACGTAGATAACGTGGACTTCCGTTAATTCGGACTGACGGAACTAACGGAGGTAGTAATTTCGTCTTTTCCCATATGTGAGGTACTAGATTTGTTATGTTTTAAAACTTGAAGGAGAAAAAATAAAAAGGTTAGAACCGAAGTACCAAAAAAGTTATTAACCATTTTTTTTTAAGTTAAAGCTACATATAAATGAAAATGTCATACCCCCGTGACCCATAACCGCCAGAATCATGAACACGCTTCACCCTCTCAACATAATCTTCAGGCAGTTCCTTTGTGGTGGAAGGAGCTGCATGTGAATGACAAGTGATAATCAGAAGGAAACCGGATGTTTTTTTTTTTTTAATGAATAGAAGGAATCCGGATGTAGCAGTACAAGAAAGCAAGTCCACAAACCTTTCAGGCAGAATGTGTCCATATGCATCACGGGCAGGATGTTGCTGCGGCTGAAACAGGGAGTCAAAGTTCCAGAAGCTGTAAATGAAACAGAGATGAGTATAAAAGTGCATTTGGCAAATTGGACCTTTCAAGTAACGAAATGTAATAACTAGAAACTTAGGGAAGAAAACATGAGAAGAAAAATTTGGCAGACGAAGCATAGAATGAAAGGAAAAAAAAAAACCTAGAATGCAAATTTGGTAATCTAAGTTCATTGCTCTGTTCAAAACACTTCTAAAGAATATATATTGGGTCTTGTTACGTTACTAAGAGAATATTTCTAAAAGGAGGTTGTGAAGGCTTTGAAAATTATGTTCAAAGACAAGTTCTTCTATGCACATTTAGGAATATATCATACAGCACCTTGTGTACCTCATCCACTGTTCAGAATTATAACACATTAAAATATGTTTTGATAATGCATTTTGTTGGGTCATGAACTAGCTTATCATTTATTGAGCAGTCCTTGGGCCCAGCCAGAAGAGGCCCAAGTCCGAGACCTGCTCAAAAGGCCCAAGCCCGAGACCTTCACAAGTGATCCGAGACGAGACCTTCTCAAGTGATCCGAGACGAGACCTTCACAAGTGATCCGAGACGAGACCTTCTCAAGTGATCCGAGACGAGACCTTCTCAAGTGATCCGAGACGAGACCTTCTCAAGTGATCCGAGACGAGACCTTCTCAAGTGATCCGAGACGAGACCTACTCAAGTGATCCGAGACGAGACCTACTCAAGTAATCCGAGACGAGGACTACTCATGAGATCCGAGACCTCCAATCCGAGGCAACCCCTAGCCGAGACCATAAAGTCCGAGAATAACTCAGGACATTTAAGTCACAGTAAAAGGGATAACTCTGATATCTTAAAAGATTACGAAGTTGATCCTCTGATCTCAAGTCGCTCAAATCGCGGAAGAACTAACAAACATGATCTTTTCATTCAAATGTTTGTTCAGCCGATATCAAGGGATAAGATTCCTTAATAAGTGGGAAATCAAATTCCCTCCAATGCCTATAAATACAAGTCATATGATCAAAGCAAAGGTAATCACAACTCTCATAATTTGAGCTCTATAGTTGTTACAAATATCCTTTCCCATTCTGACTTAGGCATCGGAGTGCCCACGCCGGCTCACCCCCGGTCACTTCGATCCTTCTTTCTTCTTTGTTGTGCAGTCAAACTGTTCGGAAGTTGGTTCAACTCAAACTCGGCAGGCGTGCCACGTCATCTTTTGGAAAACTGTGCATCAACAGTTTGGCGCCGTCTGTGGGAACTTCGATTTTCATCAGTTCTCTACTAATCTAAAATGGTGACTACCCGTTCCACTGCTGCAGCCTCCAACGCACCACCACCACCCGATCTAACCGAATTCATGAAGCAGATGTCTGAATCCATGAAGGCTCTGAAGAAGCAAAATGAAGACCTGGCTGTAAGGCTCACAGCTGCTGAGGGCCGTAATAGCCAGAGGGACCAAGAGCGAGAAAGAAGACGTGATGAACGGCGTGAAAAGGAAAGGCGAAGGGAAATTCGCCGTGGAAAGCGGACGGCTGGTTCGCACCGTGACGAAGAAGCAAGTTCAGTCCAAGCTAGCCATCATACTACTGTCCAGAATGAGGAGCACCATGAGCAGGAGAGGTCCCAGCACACGAGGCCTCGACAGGAACAACCCCATGGGCAAAATGAAGGCCAGATGAGTGCTGACATGGAGGATCTGAAGAAGAAGTACGAAGAGCTGACCCGTAAGTTGGCTGCAAGGGATGAGAAAACCCCTGCTTCGGGGTTCATGGATTACTTAGCTTCATGGATGCCTTCTCTGGTTACAACCAGATATATATGCATCCAGAGGACCGTGAAAAAACTGCGTTCATAACTGACCGAGGTTTGTACTGTTATAAGGTCATGCCCTTTGGTTTGAAGAACGCAGGGGCGACATACCAGAGGCTGGTAAACAAGATGTTTCGAGACCAGATCGGACGCAATATGGAAGTATACGTTGATGACATGCTAGTCAAGAGCGTGCTGCCACAGGACCACGCACTCGACCTGCAAGAGACGTTCACAACCTTGAAGAAGTATGGGATGAAGTTGAATCCCTCAAAGTGTGCATTCGGAGTTTCATCAGGAAAGTTCCTCGGTTACATGGTATCCAGCCGAGGAATAGAGGCCAATCCTCAAAAAATACAAGCTGTCTTGGATATGCAATCTCCGAAAAACTTGAAGCAGCTCCAGCAATTGACAGGAAGGGTAGCGGCACTAAATCGGTTCATATCACGGTCGACCGATAAGTGTCTTCCGTTTTTCAAAGTCTTGCGAAAGGCTTTTGAATGGACAGACGAATGTGAAGAAGCCTTCGGACAGCTGAAAAAATATCTGGTGAGCCCTCCTTTGCTGAGCCAGACAAAGGCAGGGGAGGTGCTATATTTGTATTTAGCTGTGTCTCAAACGGCAGTTAGTGCGGCATTAATCCGAGAAGAGGAAGGAATTCAAAAGCCTGTATACTTCACAAGCAGAGCTTTGAGGGGCGCTGAAGAAAGGTATCCCCAGATGGAAAAATTGGCTTTTGCCTTAATTATAGCATCCAGGAAGCTCCGACCCTACTTCCAAGCTCATACTATCCGAGTGTTGACTGAATACCCATTAAAGAAAGTACTAAGAAAGCTAGATCTGTCGGGAAGATTAGCTAACTGGGCCATTGAGCTGGGAGAATTCGATATTGAGTTTCTCCCTCGAAATTCCCTCAAAGGCCAGGCACTGGCTGATTTTCTAGCAGAATTCACTAATTTGCCAGACATCACCAGCTGGCCAAGTGATGAAACCTGGGTAGTTTATGTGGATGGATCATCTACGAAGAAGCATGGTGGAGCAGGGATAGTCATGATTACTCCCGATGGGGAAGAGTTATGTAGTGCATTGAAGTTGAAGTTCAAGACGACGAATAATGAGGCCGAGTACGAGGCAGTCTTGGCAGGACTCGGTTTAGCTCTTGAAATGGGAGCCAAAATTGTCGAAATACGAAGTGACTCCCAGGTTGTTGTAGGGCACATTAGAGGAGAATTCGAAGCCAAGGGAGACAAGATGAAGTTGTACTTAGCCAAAGTACAGGATTTGCAAACATTGTTCAGCAAATTTGATATTGTGAAAATTCCGAGACCAGAGAATGAAAAAGCAGACCAATTGGCCCGAATAGCCTCAACTGCTAATGGAGAGGTCACAACCGAGACTCCTATCCAAATTCTTCTACAGTCATCGGTTACCGAGACGGTGTCGGTCTCTACAGCCGAGACCATGCCTAATTGGCAACATGAAATCGTAGAATACCTGGAAAGAGGAGTACTTCCTTCAGATAAAAAGCTTGCTACCCGGTTGAAGATAAGAGCAGGAAGGTTTACAATGGTAAATGGAATCCTTTACAAGAGGGGTTTCTTGTTACCACTTTTGAAGTGCGTTTCAAAAGAAGAAGGGAGCTATATCCTTAGAGAAATCCACGAAGGGATTTGCGGAAGCCATGCGGGGGCTAGAATGTTGGCGCATAAAGCAGTCCGAGCGGGTTTCTATTGGCCCAACATGAGCAGGGACTCGGCAGAATTAGTCAAACATTGTGACAAATGCCAACGGTTCGCTAATATAACTCATCAACCTCCGGAAGACTTGAGTGCAATCTCTTCACCTTGGCCATTTTCTCAATGGGGGGTAGATATAGTAGGACCATTGCCTCGGAGCAAAGGAGGTTTAAGGTTTGCTGTTGTTGCTGTGGATTATTTCACTAAATGGGCAGAGGTCGAAGCCTTAGTGCATATCACAGCTAAGGCAATTGAGCGATTTTTATGGAAGAGCATCATATGCCGGTATGGTATTCCTCATGCTTTTGTCACAGATAATGGCAAGCAGTTCGATTGCGACACATTCCGAGCTTGGTGTGCCCAACTCCAGATAAGGAATTATTACTCGTCTCCAGGGCACCCCCAGGCTAATGGACAGGTGGAGGCTACCAACAAGACTATCTTCAAAATTTTGAAAAAGAAGCTGGGTGATCGGAAAGGAAACTGGGCAGAAGACCTTCCAGAAGTTTTGTGGGCATACCGAACAACCAAGCGAATTCCAACCGAAGAAACACCATATGCCTTAGCATTCGGAACTGAAGCAGTCATTCCAGCCGAGATAGGCTCAGGCAGCTATCGTGTAGAGACCTTCCGATCCGAGACTAATGACGAGGGTTTACAACTGCATTTGGACTTGCTTCAAGAAAAGCGGGATCGAGCCCAAATGGCTATGGCAGCATACCAGGCAAGGGTGACTCGGTATTTCAACAAGAAGGTCAAGCCTCGAACCTTCAAAATTGGAGATCTGGTCCTACGTAAGACTACTCTCGCAACCAAGGACCCAGCTGAGGGAAAGCTAACTCCTAATTGGGAAGGACCTTATAAGGTGATTGAGTGCAAACGAGCTGGAGCGTACCACTTGGAAGATTCCAGAGGTAAGGTTTTGCCAAGGCCTTGGAACGCTGAGCACCTTAAAAAGTATTATGTCTAAACACAGTGATATGTGATTTATTTGCCATTTCATTATTTTCATTTCAATGAATAAAAGCATCTCGGAGTTATGCAGTATACAAGGTACATATGTACAAATTAAATTACCAACTCGGATAAGTAATTGAACTTTCCGAGACCCAACTCGGAGAAGTAATTGAACTTTCCGAGACCCAACTCGGAGAAGTAATTGAACTTTCCGAGACCCAACTCGGATAAGTAATTGAACTTTCCGACGTGTGAGCCAGCATTAATGAAGCGATAGGGTCTCGGAATTTCAACCGACACCTGGAATGTCAAGAGTCAAAATTCCCCCTAATATTTGAAATTTGAATTTGAATGTACTCTCCAAGATTTGAAATTTAAATTTTGAATCTGAAGTTTAAATTTCAAATTTTGCCGCCTTATTATCCGGGACGGAGTCGGAAAGACGTTGACTGTCTTGGAATCTCTCTTAAGAAAAGCTGGCCTCGGTTCATTCCATCAAGACATGAAATTTCTTTAGTTCTACAAACTTCGAAATTGGGGGGTAACTGTTGGGTCATGAACTAGCTTATCATTTATTGAGCAGTCCTTGGGCCCAGCCAGAAGAGGCCCAAGTCCGAGACCTGCTCAAAAGGCCCAAGCCCGAGACCTTCACAAGTGATCCGAGACGAGACCTTCTCAAGTGATCCGAGAC